>NW_022589743.1:5273799-5395850 GCF_004348235.1 Phoca vitulina
CCCCCCCCCCCCCCCCCCCCGCCTGCCCCGGAAAATCTTCCTGAGTGCCATTCTCATTGACAATACTCTGGGTAATCATGAAGTTTAGATGATTTGTCTTTCACTTTTTCAGGTTGCATCATTACTCAGACTTCTAAAGAGGATATTTGAAGTAAGAAAATCCTTTTTTATTGATTCTTCAGGTTTTAAGGTTAAACCCATTGCTGTCACTTGGCAGAGGGACCACATTAGCTGATCTTTGTTTCTTTGCCACTGGGTTGCTGTATCTTCAGGTAGGGGAGTTAGGATGGAAGTAGATCAGGAAGAGCCCAGTTGGACTTGAACCTTCCCTGGGAATTTTTATTCCAAATCACAATAATCTGGCTCTGTTTTACTGAGGTGAGATCTCTAATATGGTATTCACTAATGGTCACCAAAATTGTTATTACTGAACATTTAATCCACAAAGGATAAACATAATAGTGAGAGATGAGTATCTTCAGATATAATTATAGTTTCCATGAACTCAAACCCCCTTATTTTGTATAGTTGCCCTGTGGCTAGTTAATGGTAGCTTGTCACAGAGCTAGTTAATGGCTGGTCATTAGTTTTGCTGCCCAGTATTTAAAACAGTAGAACATGCTTCCCTTCCCATGGCTTGATCTTTGACTTGGAAATATGGTAGTTCTGAGGTTGAGCTTTGCAGTTGGCATGTTTATCTCTTTTCTGAGATTCATACATATGTATGAGATTCATATATTTTCTCTTCATATTGAGGAGACTCTGGGAGTGCATATAGGTTTAATTGTTGAGCAAAACATTAGCAAGAGGGGAAAGCAGTCTAGCTATCCTGCCTCCCCAAGTTACATAGCCAGCACGTTTGTTTGTTGATGACCAGCAGCTGTAAATCAAGTGTGTAATTTCTTCTGTTCTTTTCTCAGATCCATTTGAGCCACAAGAGAAGCGCATCTTGATATATCTTCTCAGAAACTTTCTGAATGTGTGATAATATATGTATAATGATTTATTGAGCCAGCTGTGCTTATTTAACAGAAATGTCTTAATAAACAAATAACAACTTTTGTTTGAAAATAAATGTATGTTGTTCTTTCCTTCCCACCTACACACAAACACACTGTCTTGGATGTGTTTCTTTTCAGACTAAACGTGAGAGATTGGAAACACCTGTTTGTAGCCAGAAGTAATAGATATTCTCCTATTTCACAGTTTACCCTAATTACTATTTCCCCCTTTCCCAGCATAGCACTCTCCCATGTTTCAGGGTATCAGTTAACAGAGCCTCTGTCAATCCTTTTGGCGGGAACCGCCATCTTCCAGTAATTTGCCAAAATGACCAACACAAAGGGAAAGAGGAGAGGTACCCGCTATATGTTCTCTAGACCTTTTAGAAAACATGGAGTTGTTCCTTTGGCCACATACATGCGAATCTATAAGAAAGGTGATATTGTGGACGTCAAGGGAATGGGCACGTTCAAAAAGGAATGCCCCACAAATGTTACCATGGCAACACTGGAAGAGTCTACAATGTTACTCAGCATGCTATTGGCGTTGTTGTAAACAAAGAAAGCAAGATTCTTGCCAAGAGAATTAATGTACGCATTGAGCATATTAAACACTCAAAGAGCCAAGACAGTTTCCTGAAGTGTGTGAAGGAAAATGATCAGAAAAAGAAGGAAGCCAAAGAGAAAGGTACTTGGGTTCAACTGAAGCGCCAGCCTGTCCCACCCAGAGAAGCACACTTTGTGAGAACTAATGGAAAGGAGCCTGAACTGCTGGAACCCATTCTCTATGAATTCATGGCATGATAAATGTGAAGAAAATTAAAAGACCTCAAGACTGTAAAAACAAAACAACAGAGCCTCTGTCGAGCTATTAAGGTCAGTTGGCTTGATTCATGAGAGCAGTGAGGTTTCATGGAATTAATTTTGAACTTCCAAGTTTTCTTTGAATGGTGATAATGGAAATGAGAAGACTTTTCTGGGTGTATTACTTCAAATGGTTGTCATTGGTGTTCGTTGGGGAGGGGTCCCATGAACTCCTGGTACCTCTGTCCTAATGAGCCACTCCATTTCCTGGAAATATTTATTATATCAATTTAAATGTTCCATTTAATTTAGGTTCCAGGGGTGACAGTTGGTTGCGTAATTCGGTTTTAGTGTAACCTTGCTTTAAACTGACATTAGACCATGTATTTAAGGAGCATTAGTTATGAGAAGTATCAAGTAGGTCTATGAACTTCCACCCCACCTCCTTGTGAACACCTGGGAAAGTCAGAGGAGGGAGTTTTTCCAGTGACAAAGAATGACTCTGACTCTGCCCAAAGAAGTAATGGATCCCACTTAACTATATTCAAACAAACAGCTCAGGGAAGAGCATCTTCTGCACCTTCAAGGCCCTTCCAGGTCTGCTGGCGAGGACCTAGAGCAGCCCACTAGATGGTGTGTTACCGAATGCCGGGGTCTTTCTGAAAGGACGCTTTCTATTAAGGTGGGCTATCGCTGCATAATTGTAGAGGCCCTCCCCTCTCCCCTCTTTTCTTGGCAACAACGTCCATAGCAAATACCAATGCTAAAGATTTCAGTCCTGAAACCAGTTGACTTGTTAGTGTTATTCCGCTCGCAAAGTGCTAGGGGGCAGCATCGGACCGCGAGTCCTCAAAGGCGAGCCTCTTTATCGCTGTTTACCATCACCTTGTCTTTAACTTCAGCTCCATCATTGTTTATTTCAGATGTGGATACCAAGCCTTATATGGGCTTATTTTGCATACGATTTTCAGTTCTTCAGAGTGTAAAGATTTACAGGAATTTATCATTCTAGAGAAAATGTCAGAAGTAGGAGTTGAAATCTTAACTACTTCTTAACACCTCTAGATCATTTTTACCCTCCACCAGGGGCAGAGCACAGAATTCCCAGTTCTAATCTCTAAGATAGATAAATGTGCTCTTTGTGTTACAGACAGGTATGTTACCAAACCTGTGTCTCGTCTTTTAATGTCTATTTGCCCTCAATGGGCGTTGGGAATTTGAGTCAGGCTCTCAGCTGCTTGTAGCTAGTGCCAAGCTGAGTCCTCAAGGAGATGAGACCCACCATCATCTCATTTACACAGTTCTCTGTTGGCACTTGCTACGATAGTGCGAACGTGGCTTCTATCTGTTTGGGGGCGGTGTGGGGGGGCATTCTGAGCTGTGAGGTGATAGGTTGTCATCCAGAGCCTCACAGGATATACTCGGGTGTATCTGGAGTGATGCTAAGTTGAAATCTTTGGTGTATCCTACTCATCTCGCCCCTAGCCCCACTAATAGTCAACGAACTAAAGAATGATTAGTCTATTGAAGTTCTTGCTGCTGTTTGAACGAATCCCAGATGAGAAGTCTTAGCAGATGTTCAGTGTGCACGTGTGTGTCTCTGGTTAGGATATGGAGCCCTTTTCAAGTCTGCACAGAGTGTGTGACCTGCTGTAGGGCTGGTGGCCAGCATTTCTGCGCTTCAGCTCGGGGGTGGGCTGGAAGCAAGCAAATGCTCATGAAGGGGAGTGCTTGCCGCACTCGCAATCAGCTAGCTCAGGCTGCTTGGCATCCCACTTACATGCATCTCCAAATTCATCACAGAGACAGATCACATGAGACACAAGCATTGTCTGTTCTGTTATTCTCATGATGAAATGGGGGCTGGGGCAAGAGGTGTGGGGAGAAGGTAGAATGTGGGGTGGGAACAGCCTTTCTGAACCCCTGGTGCTGTACTTTTGCTGACATCAGTATATACCTGTAATCTCATGAAATTGTCATTGTTCCCCTATAAGGAAAGTGATACTTTTTTTTTTTTTAAGATTTTATTTATTTATTTGACAGATAGAGAGCACAAGTAGGCAGAGAGGTAGGCAGAGGGAGAGGGAGAAGCAGGCTCTCTGCTGAGCAGGGAGCCCGACGCGGGGCTCGATCCCAGGACCCTGGGATCATGACCTGAGCCGAAAGCAGACGCTTAACCAACTGAGCCACCCAGGCGCCCTGATACTTTTTTTTTTTTTAAGATTTTATTTATTTTAGAGAGAGTTTGAGCAGGGGGTGGGACAGAAGGAGAGGGAGAGAGCGAGAGAATCTCAAGTACACTCCCCGCTGAGCGCAGAGCCCGACACGGGGCTCGATCTCACGACCCTGAGAGCATGACCTGAGACCCTGAGATCATGCATGACCTGAGCTGAAACCAAGAGTCCAATGCTTAACGTACTGAGCCACCCAGGCGCCCCAATACTTTCGTTTTACAGGGAAATAAATTGAGGTTCAGAGAAGTTGAGCACCTCAGTCCCTAAAGCCGTCATGCTTACATTGATCACTGATCCTCAAAGTAGGGTGTGCATACTCTAACAGTATACAGCGCATTAGACTGTGGGAAGGAAGTAGAACTCCCGTGCTGTGCAAAATGTATTTATACTGCGGATCATGGGGATAATCTACAAACAAATATGTTTATTTGGGGGGTATATACTCCAGGGTCTTCTACCAAAGGGCCATGAGTTTGGAGGTCCAACCTATTGCCACAGCAAACTTGACACATCCCAAATTGAGCACATTTCCACACCCTTCCTTCCACTTTGCCAAACCTGTCTTTGTACTCCCTGTTACATGAACAGCTCCTCCATTAACCCAGTCACTTAAGCTAGGTACCTGAGGCTGACTTTAAACCTGAGATTTTTCCCTACCTCTATTTCCCACCACAAACACTAGTTACCAAGCAATTTTATTTTTCTCTCAGAAAGTCCTCTTTTTTTTCTATCCTGCTGCTTCCCCAGCTCTGATCAGCTCTCGTCTGTTAATCCCCTAGCAGGGTGTCATTACTTCCTGCTTCACACTTTTCAATTGGATGTCCACATTGCAGCCAGTGATTTTTTTTTTTTTTAAGATTTTATTTATTTGTCAAAGAAAGAGAGTGAGAGCGAGAGAGAGCACAAGCAAGGGGAGCGGCCGGCAGAGGGAGAAGCAGGCTCTGCTGAGCAAGGAACCCAATGTGGGACTCGATCCCAGGACCCCCGGATCATGACCTGAACCGAAGGCAACTGCTCAACCGACTGAGCCACCCAGCCATCCCACCAGTGATTTTTTTTTTTAAACATTTATTGTGGAAAACTTCAAACATATACAAAAGGAGAGATACTAATATAATAAACCTCTTGGGAGGGATCACCCAGCCTCGGCAATAATCAGCTCCTAGAAATCTTTATGTCCCCACCCACACACTCTCTGGTTCTTTTGAAGACAAGCCAAGATGTATCACTTCATCTGTAAATATTTGAGTATGTATAGAGATGTGTTTTAAAAATACAAATCTCAACATGCTACTCTTGCTTAAAATCCTTCAACAGCTCATTTCTCCCAAACCCTTTCGTTTCCCCATCTATGGAAAAGGCATGATAATAGACCTGCCTTCTAGGACTAGTTATCAGGCTCAGGACAGCACCTGGCCCAGAGCAAGGTGTCAGTGAATGTTAGCCGCCGCCATTATCATGACCAAAGTCATGTTCAAGATGATACTCAACTCCTTCGCTTGCTGGAGAGGCTCATTATCTTGGCCTGTTCCTGTGTCTCCAGCTTTCTCACTTACCCTGTGCTTAGAAATCTTGAGCTACTTGAAATTTCCCTGAATAAGCCCAGCGATTTTTCTCCCCCATACCTTTGTTCTTGCTGACGGCTTCCTCCTTGCCTTTTCTTTTTCTGCCTTTCAAACACTGTGCATCTAGCAAGATGGAGATGGACTTCTATTATAGTACCTACACCCTTTATTTATTGCATTTGTTTCTTTGTTTATAAGGTCTTTTTTTTAAGATTTTATTTATTTATTTGACAGAGAGAGCACAGACAGGGGGAGCAGTAGAGAGAGAGAGGGAGAAGCAGGCTCCCCACTGAGCAGGGAGCCCGACGTGTGGCTTGATCCCAGGACCCCGAGATCATGACTCGAGCCAAAGGCAGACACTTAACCACTGAGCCACCCAGGCGCCCCTCTGTGGTCTTTTCATGGAAGATTTGAAGTGGCTTTCCAAAACACACAGTAAAGAGAAACAAGATAAATCAGTCAGGGTCTGGAACCATGAAGGTAAGACAGGAGAAATTAGAACCCAAATGTGTAGGCCATATGTGGTTACTAAAGGTGCACCGTAATTGTTTTTTCAATTTTTAGCCTAAACAATATGCAAATATATTTTTTGGAAAAAAACATATTTCAAGAAAAAGTGAAAGTCTTCTTTATCCTCCCTATCCAAGGGGACCTCTATTAATAAATAGTCTGGTGTGCATCTTCCTAGTAGGTTTTTTGTTTTTGTCTTCAAATCAATTATGTGTTCAGATGCAAGAAACAAAACCTGGCAAATAGTGGCTTGAATCATAAGGACGTTTATTGTTTAAGAAGTGTAGAGGTGGCTGACTGGCTCCGGGATCCATCCGGTGGCTCACCGAGGCCCCATCTCTGCTCAATGTGTTTTAGGTTCTCTTTGCTGGTTTTTCATGGCTGCAAAATGGCTGCTGTACCTCAAGTCCCACATCCTCACACAACATGAGAGCATCCCAAGCTGGAATGAAGGGGATAGGGAGAAAACAGTCTCTTCTTTATTTATTTGAGAGAGAGAGCGAGAGAGCGAGCATGAGCTGGGGGAGGGGCAGAGGGACAAGCAGACTCCCCGCTGAGCACGGTGCCCGACACAAGGCTCCATCCCAGGACCCCGAGGCCATGACCTGAGCCGAAGTCAGATGCTTAACTGACTGAGCCACTCAGGCGCCCCTCTTCCTTTTGATCAAAGGAGAAAGTCTCTCCTAGAAGTCTCCCTGCAGACTTTCCCTCATGTTTCCTTGGCAGAATAGGGTCACAGGCTCTGCACCAATTACTATCAAAAAGGATGAATTTTCCATAAAACTGATCATGCTTCATCCCAGGGGCTGGCAGTGGGGCCTGCTGTCCCTGAGCACATAGCTATCTGCCTGTTGCATGGAAAACAGAAACAAAAACAAAAACAAAACCAAAAAAAACACTAAGCATCTGTTTGCAGGAGGACGGTAGGCGGGGGGGAGGAGTAGGGAATGACTTTTGGGAGAAAACCAACAGGTACATGCATGCATGCTTTTTATTTTTTGTTTTATTTTTCAACATTAATGGTCCCAGATTTTAATACTCTCCAACAGCTATTTTCATTTAATTTCACTTATCAGGCAGGCAGATGTGGTAGATAATGGATTCAGCTCATTCCTTGTAACTTTTGCGGAGTATCTCTGACTGAAGGGCACTTGGGTAGTGTCCTATCTTTTAGTATTGCAAGTAGCTGTCTTATACTGGTCTCTTTGTACACATGTGTCTTTCTCCACGAGAGATACCTGAAGTAGAACTGCCGCATAAACACACTGAAAAATTTTGATTAAACATTTTGATAGAAATTCTTCTCCCAAGTGTCTCTGACAATGACATTCCCACCGACAGTAAATGAGAGAGTTCCCTCCCCTCTGTCTCTCTGATAGTGAAGCAGTGATAAAAATGTTACCACTAGATACTATTATAACCTAATGAGTGAAAAACGATAGCTGTTATTTTAGTTTGCTTGTACTGTAATTTTGATTTCGCCCATTGACATAAAGGGATGACAAGAGCTGTATCATTCACACTGTCTCTAAGAGAAGTTAATACTACTTCCTCAGAGAAGGCAGTCTCCCCTCCCTCCTTCCTAAGTATTTGTGAACACATTTCTCTCCTGTTACTACTTTATTCATCTTTGTCCCTCCAACATTTGGTTCAATGCTTGCTCCATATATTAGATATATCATTGTATGCGCTTAAAAATACCTGACTTGATTATGGAGAGAACAAAGGGTAAATGTGGGGTAATAATGACCAGAAGCGCGGTTCCTGAATCCCCAACCAAGATACATGGATCGACTAAGGGTTTTTGTGCTGCTTTCGAATGTGAGAAGCCAATCTGGAGAATTAGAAATGATGAAACTTCTAAGGTATTTTGATGGTTTATACAGACAGCAGGTCAGAATATTTGGAATTGGGACTATTTTAGAGGTTAAATCGTAAAGTAGAACTTAAGAGGGAATCCTGAGGCATAAGGAGAGATGAACTATAGGTAGCCGGAGGTGAAGCTCAAGTCAGTAGTTTTTAAAATAGATGATGAGTTGAGAATAAACCGTGAAACTTTGAATCAGCCAGCAGCCGGCAAAGGCATTTCTCATTGACAGCTAAGCGGTGATAAGATCCCCTCATTGTAGGTCCTGCCTCCCTGTCAGAAAGCACACATGGGCCTGGCATAGTAAAATGGAACAACATTTCCAGGAGTTCCAATAAGATGGTATACCGTTATTTTATATGCCGCTGTTCTCCCCTCAAACCCTTGCTTCTTCAAACGTAATTCCTTCCTCCTGTTGCCTTCTCATCTGGATTTTCAGATCATCCATCCCCTTCCCTCCCCACGCCCCCCCATCTCAACCCCCAGCTTGAGCAACGGTGTATGCCAGGCACTATGTTGTTCATGCTGGATTCCCAGCAGTCCTGGACGGATACAGTCCCGCCCTCCTGGAGGGAGAGTCGTACCTTAGACAGGTGTGTGGTCAAAGGGGATGGACAGAGTGCTTTGGGAACACGGAGTGGGGAAATTTGACCTGGCCCGACGGGTCCCCCAGGAGGCCATGTTGCAGTTGAGTTTGAAAGAGTGAGTAGGAGTCGGCCAGGGCAGGAGGAGTATATCACCCCCAGCCCTCCAGCCACTTCTCCCCGAGGCATGCCCTCCATGCTCTATGGAATCCCCCAACCTCTTGGGAAGACTCCCTGTGCATTCCCTGAATTCCCTGACTGCTTCTCTTTATGTGGCATCCTGGGTCCTCCCTGGAGCTCCTGGGTCTCCCTTGGACCTCTCCCTCCTCTTTGATCACTCTGCCCCGCCCCGCCCCCCTCTGTTTGCTGAGAAAGGACGATGCAGTCACTCTTTTTAGGCAGTGCCCTAACATGACTTGGAAAGGTCATGGAGTAATCATTTTGTTTCATTTCCAAGTTTTGGATAACTTGCCTTACAACATTCATAAGGCACGTTAGCATTGAGTCCAACAGAGAGTAAGCTCTTGGAAAGTTATATTACTGCTATTATTATTTTTAAAAGACTGACAGAACATTGCACATTATAGGCACATCGTAAGAGCTGAGTCCCTTCCTCTGTCCCAGGGCCACAGGGCCCAGGTGGGGCAGAGAAGATGCGACCATCAGAGTCATATGTTCAGTAGGGACCTTGGAGCTTGTTCGGTCCCAACAGTGGATGTCTAAGGTCACACAGCTTGTTAATGTCAGAGCAGACTGAGGACCAGGTCTTAATACTCCACCTGCATGCCATGCGCTCTCTACCACAGTATCCCATGCTCCGCAGTCACTGTGGGGACTCTTGGTGGGGCTTGCTGTTTCTTATCACCTGAAGGGTGACAAAGTCCTCGAGTCTGCACTCTGAGAAGCCTCCTCTTGTCTCCTCTGCAAAAAGTGGGCTGTCTCGTGCAGCCCTGGAAACTTTCTCCTTTGAGAGAGTTTTTGTTTGATAGAGCATCCGCTGGCTGCCTCTGGGGCAGGGGGTGGGATGCGGAGAAGATACAACGGCCACTCACGCTATTTGCAAGGCTGTCCTGTCGTGAGGGTCGGGAGGACCTATATTCCTAGAGCTCCCTACGTCCCTTAGTCTTGGCTTGGAGATGTCCTTGAAGCCTCCGTTCTGCTTTGCTTGTGGAGAAGACCGAGTGTCTTCTGTTGCCCCGTTTTAAAGACACAGGACCTTCTTAGGGATGTGCTCAGGAGGCAGCATGGCGTCACAGTCAAGAGCCCAGAGCCCAGAGTCAGTCAACTTGCTTTTAAATAGCCCAGATCCTTGACAGATCCCAAGCCTCAGATTCTTCCCCTGTAAAAGAGAGACGACAACAGAGCCGCTCCAGAGGCTGATGGAGAATTAGGAGGCACGACAGCATACCAAGCCACGCCCACTGCCTGGCACATGGCAAGCATTCAACATATGCCGGTTATAATTATTTTCTCATGTGCATCTACAGCAGCCTCGAGAGGTAGGCAGGGCAGGTGCTATTAACCCTTTTATACCCTGGGAAGGCTCAGTTTCAGAAATGTTAAATGACTTGATCTGAGGTCACAAATCTAGTAAATGGCAGTCAACACCCCAGACGTCCTGCCTCTGAGTTCAGTGCTTTTTCTACTCTCGGAATGGCCTTTGGAATGAATGGTATTTCCCTTGGGGACCTGCCTGACCCACTTTCTTTCTTTCTTTTTTTTTTTTTTAAAGATTTTATTTATCTATTTGACAGAGACACAGCGAGAGGGGGAACACAAGCAGGGGGAGTGGGAGAGGGAAAAGCAGGCTTCCCGCTGAGCAGGGAGCCCGATAAGGGGCTCGATCCCAGGACCCCGGGATCATGACCAGGCGCCTCCTGACCCACTTTCATGTCTGTGAATTCTCTCTCTTTTCGGCTTCTCCTCCTGCCAGAATTCTGCGTGGTGCTTGTCTCCAGAAACCCAAGGGCCAAACATCCCCCCGTGGCTCAGAGACCGCCAGGACGGAATGCAGGTCTCTTTCAGGAGGGATCAGGAAGAGTACTCGGTGGCTGTGAGGCTGGTAGGTTCCCCATAGAGAGGGTGCGCTGAATTTTCAGTTGGGCGTTCACTTAGTTGTCTGTTGAGTGGAATTACTTCGAGTCCCTTCAAAGACCTATCGATATGTTCATGCATTCGAAAATTGCCAAATCATTTAATTCTTAGACGTTGTAAAAATATATATATGATATTGCTGAAAAGATACTAATGAATTTTACACTGTTGCACTTTCTACAAAGGATAATTTCTCATGCAAGACCTCTGGGCTTCTTGCTTTTATATGTCACCAAGAACATTCCATTTTGTTCAGTAAATCATTGGGTTTCATCCGTCTTCATTGTTCGATACATTGACAGGGTAGATGCTAGTGTTTCCTTGTTCTCTTACCTCTGGAGTCCTAACTTCTGAAGTGAAAAGTTCTTTCACTTGTTGGTTAGGTGACTCTGGGTAAGTCACTGAACCCCTCTGAGCCTTTGTTGCCACATTGGAAATGATGATAATTATCTCACAGAGATGTGTAAAGGGTTCAGTGACAGGATGTCTAGAGTGCCTCCCACAGCCCTGTCCCTGACGTTCAGTAGGGGCTCGGTTAGCCTGAGTTCATCTTTATCTGGTATTTCTGGAGACCTTCACATTTATCCATCCGGAGCCACATTCATTATTTTATTTTCTTCTGACCCTGTGAAGCACATGGGACCAGTATTAACTTGAAATATAGATAGATATGGTTAAATTGTCTTACAAAAACCTTTATCAGTTAATACCCTCATCGACCCTGTGTGAAAATCCCCAACTGACTATCTTTACTAAAGCATATCGTAGCTTTTTATTGAAAAAGAAAACACAGATATAAAAGGCCACACATAACAAATGCATGGCTTAATGAATTATTATAAGGTCAACACTGCCCAGGTCAAGAAATAGAATTCTGTGCCTGCTTCAGGGACCCCTCCACGTGCACTGTCCCAATCCAACACCCTCTCTCCCTATAATTAACCACTTTCCTGATTTGTATAGTAGCTATTTCTTTGCCTTTTTCCATTTTTATGCAAATGTGTGCTCCTGGACAATGGACAATGTTGGTTAGTCTTGCCTGGTTAAAAAAAATGTGATATTTCTTTTTTTTTTTTTAAGATTTTATTTTTATTTGAGAGAGAGCGAGAGCACGAGCAAGGGAGGGAGGCAGCATAAGGAGAGGGAGAAGCAGGCTCCCCACTGAGCTAGGAGCCCAATGTGGTGCTCAATCCCAGGACCCTGGAATCATAAACCTGAGCCAAAGGCAGTCGCTTAACCGACCGAGCCACCCAGGCGCCCCCTAAAAATGTGATATTTCTTGTAGGTTTCTTTCAATCTGTAAGTTCCTCCTTCATCCTCTTTTTTTTCCTTTACAACTTATCTGTCGAAGAATTCAAGCTGTTTGACTTGCAGAGTTTTGCATGGTACAGTTAAGTATATTCCTTGGTAAACTGGCGGGTAGATCAGAGAGCGGATCAGAACTCAGGGTCAGTTTCTTCGGCAAAACCGTAGCTGTCTTAGGCATGACTACAGGAGGTGCATGATGTCTGCTGGGTTTTCTTTTTATGCTTAAGTTCATTAAAAGTTGCAAAATGGTGATATTCTAATTCCATCATTTCTTTTTCATTTATTAGTTAGAAAACTTTTATAGAGAGATACCCTCTTTATTATTTGGTTATCAAGTGTTGGTAACCAGTCATAGAGGAATGGCAAGTTAAATGCTGGGTTATTTCCCTTTATGGACCAGTTTTCAAAATGAGTTAGTTTCCTATCATCCTCTGATGGTTTCCAATCTTTTAAATATATATATATATAATTATTACAAACCTACGATTTAAATGTTTGATGGGTTTAAATCCATTGCATTTATTGTCTTGGGCCAGTGGAAGCTTCTTCAAGTTCATTCCTGAGTCCTTTACACAAGCTCTAGTGGTTTTTTAAATTGTTTCCTCGCTATTTGGTATGACAGATGTCCCAGGTTCATCTTGCATACTTCCTGCTCCAGACCTGGCAGGAGCCATTTCTCTGAGAATCACTGCTTTCTTTGAATGAGAAATTGCATTTCAGGACCATATACTCTGGTTGCCAGTGATGTTCATTGCTACTGAGGTTGGTTACTGTGTCTAAACATTTTCCATAGACGGAACTGGGGGTGGGGCGGTGAGTTTATTGCATGTTGATAAGGTTGGTCTGTGTCTTTGTTGGAAGAGGTCACTGAGAGGACGTGACCCACCGGGTCGACCTGTGAGCTGGCTGGGGCAACCGGAGGCTCCTCACCCCCTCGCCTGTCCTTGGAGTGTGCCTCTGGCCGGCTTTCCCCCCACTGGAAGCTAGCTGCCTGCAGGACGCCGCCCGAGACAGCAGTCTGTTGCAATCGGGACGATGGATGCGTGGTTGAACCCCATGAAGCCTCCACAGAAGCTTTTCAGATTCCGGTGGGTGGAGGTGGAGGTCTATTCGCCTTGCAGCTGCCCGAGACCAGCCTGGGAAGCCAGGTCCCTTGCTTATTAAGCCTGCCCCTGGCCCTCTGGAGCGGCCCGCCTCTTTCTCCCGGCTCTCCTCGCCCGCCCCGTCGGGGGGCCGGGTCAGCTCTCGTGCGGAAGCTCCCGAGTCCCGAGCCAACAGCCTTCTCCTCTCGAAGGTCAGTTTCACCAGGTACAAGATCTTGGCCTCCTACTTCCATTCCTTGTGTATCTTAAATATGTCACTCCTTTTCCTTCTGGCATAAAGTGTTGCTGTTGGAAAGTCTGGTAATAGCCTGAACTTCTTTCCCTTATGAAGTCACATGTTCTTATTTTCCAGATGGTTAAAGGAGTTTTTCCTTATTCTTCAAAAGTCCGGGGTAATGGTGTCAGAATGTCTTGGTGCTGGTCATTCGGGGTCGGTATTCTCAGGGATGACGTCTGCTCTTTCAATGTGAGGTTTCGAAAAAAAATTTTTTTTTTCATTTTCGGGAAGTTTCCTTTGTTTCTTTCGTTCTGTTAAGTGTTTTAATGTTTTAATTAATTAATTAATTTTAATTCCAGTGTAGTTGACATACGGAGTTCTGTTAGTGTCAGGTGTACAATATAGTGACTGAGCAAAGTGTTCTTGAATCTACTTCGCAGTATCTGTTCTGTTCCCGTGTGTGGGTTTTCTTCTTCAGGAGCTCTGCGCTCTGTCTGATATTCTTTGCCTGTCTTCGGTATTTGTCAGTCTTGCTTTTTTACCTATTCTTTATTTCTTTTTATTTTAATGCCCCCCCCTGCCACCCCCCGGCTGCTGTTTCCACCTTCTATTTCTTTTAAGATACATGTTGTGTCTATCTGATCTTGTGTTCCCTCTGGTCTAGTCTTCATTTCTGAAACGTTGCTTTTCTTCCTTTTTCTGTTCTTTCCTGAGTTCTGTCACCTCAATTCTGAGTCTAATTCTGACCTATAATGTTCTTTTATGTCTTGTTGTTTGAAAAATGTGTCTGACCTTGATTGGAACCAGCCACCGTTTCATTTTGTTGTATGGACATGCCTTTCCGGTGCACCGTGTCTCCTCGGTATGGGGTCCCGTGCGAGAAGTAAGCCCTTGGCCTTCACGGTAGACCCCTTTGTTCACCCAGGCTTGGACACGACCCCTCCCCATGGAGCTGCTGTTCTGAGATTGGCCCTCAGTGTCTCTTAGAGAACACCTGTGGCCTCTATCAGGGTGCTCGCTGCTTCTCTCCACTTCCTCCTGATGGATACTCACAGTGCCGACAGTGATGGTCTTGTGGCCACTGTGGTTTGTCCCCACTCATTTGTACTTTGGGGTTCTTGAGTATACCTTGTCACATTTTGATGTAAATGTTGCCCATTTCTGGCTTTGTTATCTATCGTCTTCTTTTTTTTTAATTTGGAGATCATTGAGAAATTATGATCCCACTGCTACCATTTTACTAGAATTCTTTTTATAACAATTTAAGCATCTTTGTGCTATAGCACATACTGAAATTAAGCCTAACATATAAATAAATATACATAAGATAGATATAAAAAGATATAGTATGTAACAATAATTATATAATATATACGGTATATAATATATAACCATATATGTATATCTGTATACATATATACAATTTTACTCCTACAACGAAATGTAACAAAGGGAAAGAAAACAATTACCAAAAGCCCCCAGTACATAAGTTGATTTGTGTTCTTCCTCTAGTCTTCGTCCATCAGGTTTATTGTTTCATATCATACTTCACTCAAATTTAAAAATTTCTGTGAAAGCAATAACATACATGATTAAGAAATCAAGTGATACCAGGACGCCTGGGTATCGGTTGGGTGACTGACTCTTGATTTCAGCTCAGGTTGTGATCTCAGGGCCGTGAGGTCGAGCCCTGGGTCAGACTCTGTGCTCAGTTTGGAGTCGGCTTGAGATTCTCTCCCTCTGCCCCTCCCCCCACTCATGTTCACTCTCTCTCTCTTTCTCTCAAATAAATAAATAAATCTTAAAAAAAAAAAAGAAATCAAGTGATATCCAAAAGGTTTGGAGTGAAAGGACACTCCCTGCCTCACCTCTGTTAACCCTCAGTCCTACTTCTTGGAGACTGCCATTTTGAATCCCCTTAGTCCTTCCTTCTGGTGGTTGCTTCTATATCTCTGAGTAATACGCTCATGCTACTATTTCCTGATCTATCATCTTTAGCCATTTTCTGTTTTCTTCCTGCTGTAACAAATGAGGATTTATGTCTATTGCACCAGTCTCCCCTGCCCTATTCAATCCTTTCAATATGGCAATTTTGTTATTTTCAGTTAAATGGCATTTCCATTATTATGACTAAGTAAATATTATTTACTACAAAAGGAAGTAGTGTGTTTTGATTACATTTAATTTCTTGCATTGCCTTCCTTTATATTCATCCCACCCCACCACCACCCCAAGCTGTGCCATTAGATCAGGTGTCTGTTTCCTTCCTTCTGCCCCCATCTGGAATCTGGGATTCTCCTTCTGTTCTCTTGGTTGTAATACCTGTGTTTCCTGCTCCCACATCTTCCATTTTCTTGGCTTGGTTCCTTGTTTTGTTCTGGCACATTCTCAAATAACTTCCTAAAATAAGGTGTATTAGAGAATTTTTTTAAGAACATGGATGATTGAAAATATCTACCTAAGTCTCAAAATTAACTCCCTTAGAATTTTAGGGCATTGTTCTTCTGACGTACAGTATTGTTACTGAGAAATTGGTTAATATTAAAATTCTATTTCTTTCAAGGTAACTTAGAAAAAAATCTTTTCCTTTGGAATCTATTCTTTATTTTTGGTAACACAGGGCTTTATAATGACATGCCTTGGTATGTGGCTTTCTGCATCCCTTGTTCTGTGTACTCAGTGGAACTTTCCATCTGGAAACATCAATTATGGGAATTATCTTGAACTATTTCATTAATAGTTTCATTCCCTCTAGTTTCTCTATTCCCCTTTTCCAAAACTCCTAAGTCAATAGGTAGACTTTGGACCTTTTGTGCATTTGTTGGGTCCAGGCACCTGGCTAGCTGCTGGGGATAGTGAGGGATATGAGGTACCCCCTGCCATTAAGAATCTTGTTGAAGGCATAAATCTTTGGAGAGGAATTTATGATCAGAAGGACTTTTCTGGAAGAAATACTAACAGGAAAACCCAATAGCTCAAAAGGTTCTGTCTCATTGGTTATCTTGTTTGAGTAAGTTCAGGGTCACAAGCTAGTAAGTGGCAGAGATTTGGACATTGACTCCTAATTCTTTTTTTTTTCAGGTTTAATTTTATTGTTATGTTAATCACCATACATTACATCATTAGTTTTTGATGTAGTGTTCCATGATTCATTGTTTGTGCATAACACCCAGTGCTCCATGCAGAATGTGCCCTCTTTAATACCCATCACCAGGCTAACCCATCCTCCCACCCCCCTCCCCTCTAGAACCCTCAGTTTGTTTTTCAGAGTCCATCGTCTCTCATGGTTCTTGACTCCTAATTCTAAAGCATCTTTGTTCCTACTACAACTCATCTACTCCTCCTGATGACACTTGTTCAGCTGTGGAGTCTTGACCAGTGGGAATAGACTTTCTTGGGTGTTCTCAAGATCTGATAGACAGCATTTGATATGGGAGGATTTCTGATCCCATTCCTTAAGAAGCAGTAGGTCAGAGTATGCCTTTGTAAAATAACTTCTGGATATTTTCACAGTTGGAAAGGATCAAGTTTTGGTGGTTCTGAAGACCCCACTTGGATTCCAGTCTCCAGCTCTCAGCAATCTCAGGCCACCTCCCCACCCCATTTCTTCCTGGGTCTCATTGTTCACTTTTTCCTTCCATGATGGGGAGGGTGCCTCCCCACCTCCATCCAGCCTTTGGGACACACTAGCTTGGTGTAGTTTTGTGACCTGTAGTTTTGTGATTGGTAGCTGTGATCATTGCAAACCTTAGGGAGCTGGAGAGAGGTGGTGGGGGGTGGGGAGTGGGTGGCAGCTCTGTTAAGAAAGATGAGACACACACAATTGCCACTTACATTTGCCACTATTGTAAATCCTCTCGAATAGACCCTGTGTCCCTAATGGGATGCCTTCACAGGGAGATGGGACCCCTCCTGATGAATCAATTGTGGATTCATTAGTCTCTCCCTGATATTTAATAGTAGCTGATACCCAGCCCTCCAGAGGTCAGCTCAGGCACCTACACCAAGAGGAAAAGAGTCAGGCTGGGAGCATTTAAGTCAACAAGGGAAGGGGCTGGTTTTGCTTGTGTTGGGAGCAAATCCATTTTCATGCTTCATTATTGAATCCCTTGCTACAAGGGAAGATTAAATACAAAGGTAGAGAAAGAAATGAAAAACACAGGTAGAAAGATAGAAAGTAAAGGAAAGAAGAGCTGACATGTGAAGCATTCAATTTTCTCCGGAGCTCACCTCTTTGGAATCTTCCGGAACTTCTGTTACTGACATCACCTCACTTAATTCTCACCAAGTTCCTCTGATTATCTTCTTTTTAGAGCGAAGGAATGGAGACCCAGAGAGGGTAACAGTTTTGCGTGGCTGCCCAGGTCTCAGGACTGTGGAAAGGCAGAATTTATGTTCTTTTTTTTTTTTTTTTTAAGATTTTATTTTTATTTATTTATTTGAGAGAGACTGATAGACAGAGCGGGGGGAGGGCCAGAGGGAGAGAGAATCTTAAGCAGACTCCTTGCTGAGCAGGGAGCCTGACAGGGGGCTCGATCTCATGACCCTGAGATCATGACCTAAGCCAAAACCAAGAGTCGGACACTTAACCAACTGAGCCACCCAGGTGGCCCAGAGTTTGTATTCTTTGAACTGTTCCAACATAGTACAACCCATCACTCAAAATCAGAGGTGGGCAAACTACCACTGGCAGGCTAAATCCACCCGGTGGCCTGTTCCTGGACTGCTATGTCCTAAGAATAGTTTTTATACTTTTTAATGGTGTAAAGAGAATCAAAAGCAGAATAATATTTCATGACACATGAAAATTATATGAAATTTAAACTTTGGTGTCCATGAGCAAAGTTTTGTTGTAGACCTGCTCAATTTTTGGTTTGTTTTTTGTTTTGTTCTAAAGATTTTATTAAAAAATTTTTTTTAAGGTTTTATTTATTTATTTGAGACAGAGAGAGAGAGAGAGAAAGAGCATGAGCGGGCGGGTGGGGGGAGGTGTGGGAAGGGAGAGAGAGAAGCAGATTCCCCACTGAGCAGGGAGCCCCACACGGAGCTTGATCCCAGGACCCTGAGATCATGACCTGAGCTGAAGTCAGATGCTTAACTGACTGAGCCACCCAGGCGCCCCTTAAAGATTTTATTTTTAAGGAACTCTACACCCAACGTGGGGCTTGAACTCATGACCCCGTGATCAAGAGTTGCATGCTTTACTGACTGAGCCAACCAGGCACCCCTGCTCATTTGTTTATAGATTACCTATGGCTGCCTTTGCCTTACCATGACGGCGTTGAGTCATCATGACGAAGAAAGACATCGTAGCTAGCAAAACATTAACTATAAAAAACATAAACATCTGGACTTTGACAGAAAAAGTTTGCCAACTCTGTTCAGACAGATTGCCGGAAACCCTGAGTGACAGAGGCAGAGACAAATTGAGTTCAGACATGGATGCACACTTTATTGATAACCGACTTACATTGTAAGACATAATTAAGCACCTGCAATTTCAGAAACACCAAACACTGCTCCGTTCCCAGCCAGCAATGGCCCCGTAAGGATTTTAGGATTTATAAGCCTAATTAAATATTGCAGTAGAGATTGTTCAGCCACTTTGGTGATTTGCCTTGAAGGTACTTAAATGACAGGGATGGGGTTTTGAATGTAACTTGAAGAGTTTGCGAATTTCTTTGTCTGTTGATTATCGCGTGGGTCAGGTCCTTCTGTTATCTGCTTTTAGAGCACCATGGATTGTTCCTTCCAAGCCCTTATGATTTCTCATTATATATATATATATGTATATTTTATGTGATTAATTTCTTTCTCCTCCACTGGCTTTAAATTCCACAAGGAGAAGGACAATGTCTATTTTTTGCTCATCCATGACCATGTTTCCCAAGCAACCAACACACTCGATGACTTGGTGATTGTTAAATAAATAGATAAGTACATTTCAGTGAATGAGGGAATTAACCAATACATGAGTAGATGATGCAACAGGGAGTCACGACTCAAGGCAGCCTGCTGGGCAGGGATCAAGGGCAAAACCGTACAAGGCAGAACACGGGGCTGAGACCTCTGGCCGCCTGCAAGAAGATGGAACTCATGTTTGAAGCACTTACTTCAAAACGGGTTTCATTATTCTGAAATGCTTTCCTAAATGGATGTAGCAAACTAAAACCAGGAATCCCATAGTGTAATCCAATAACAACAACAAAAAATGAAGCAAATTCGTTCCTATCTAGGCAATGATAAACAGACCAGAAGCTGAAATATAACATTCATGGATCTTTTAGGACGGAGAGGTGGGGAGATCGAGCCGAGGAAGGCGAGTGTGTAAGATGAGCTTACACTGTCTGGTGTGAACTTTCTTTAGCCGCTTGGTGCTCGAATGATTTTGGCTTTGGACCAAAGGCTCTTGCCTCACGGGCTGCTCCTCTCCAGAAACCACGTCCTCCCTCTGCCTGTGCGTCTGCAGGGTTGATGGCCTTCAGGGATGGGTGAGTGGACCACACTTTACAGATGGGACCACTGAAGCTAAGTGAGCACAGTAACTAGGCCAGAGGCAACAAATACATGTTTTCTCCTTAGTCCAAACCCTCCTTCCTCCAGGGCATCCGCGCCACTCCGTAAACGAAAACCGTTCTTAGCCTCGGCCTGGAACCCATCATTTCTCACCACAGCTGGTGGAGAGAGGCACTTACCCCCCAGGCCCCCCCTGTGTGTTGGTGCCCGAAGGACCGGTCTAGTTCCCGGCCCTGTTTCTTTCTTTTTTTTTTTTTTTAAAGATTTTATTTTATTTATTTGACAGAGAGAGACACAGCGAGAGAGGGAACACAAGCAGAGGGAGTGGGAGAGGGAGAAGCAGGCTTCCCCGCCTAGCAGGGAGCCCGATGCGGGACTTGATCCCAGGACGCTGGGATCAGGACCTGAGCCGAAGGCAGACACTTAACGACTGAGCCACCCAGGCGCCCCTCTGGCCCTGTTTCTAAGCCCCCTTGAGTCAGTGCTTCATGAGCAGGGTGGGAAGGTTTCGGGCAGTGGAGGTGGAGGGGTAGGGGAGAGGGGCAGAGTTGTGCCGGTGAGTATTGGTGGTGTGGTGGAAAGATCCCAGGATTTGGAGTCAGCTAGACCTAGGTCCAGATCTTGGCTTCTCTTGTGGCGATTTACGGAGCCTTTCTGGAAGCTTTTGCCTTCTCACCTGTGAAAGGAGGATAATAAGATGTGCCTTGCAGGGTCCCTGTAAGCGTCGAGTGCCAAGTGGCCAGCCCAGACACTGCGCTCCCGGAGGGGACCAGCTCGCGTGTGCGCCGTCCTGTTTCTGCCATCTCTCCTTTAGGAAGTAGCGTGGTCCAGGGGGTGGGTGTGAGTCTTGCAGCCAGACGGACCCGGCGAGATCCCGTCTTGGCCGTGGACTGCACAGCTGTCGTCCTGGGCAGGTGGCTTAACCTCTCAGATCCTCCCTTTTCTCATTTGTAAACTGGGGATGGCAGGTGGGGGGGGAGGCCACCTTGCAGGTTGAGCTTTACACAACAGAATACATGTGCAGTGCCTGGGGCAGAGTTGGGGGTGAATTCATTCCATGCAAATTTCCTCTTCCAAGGTCCTTTGTGAGTTGATGGAGCGAATCATGGCTATTTGCCCATCCAGGGGGGACTGCGTCTTACCACACACACACACACACACACTTTCAGCAGGAACCGTGAGCCCAGGAGCAGCCCCGCAGGATATGAACAGAGATGTCAGCTCTCACAGCCCGTCCGCGCGGAGGGCTGTTTGCGGGGCCCGCTCACGTCGGTGTGCCAGCCGGGTACCCACAGCACGCCTCTGTACCAGGCAGAACTTCTGCTGCGGACCAACTGGGCTCTGTCTGAGCCACGCCTCTTCCGAGAAGTCCTGATGACAAAACTCGCTCTCTGTTCTTCCACCAGGTGTAGCTCCTCTCGTTGCATTTATAAAAGTGGCTATGAAGAGGGAACCAACTCTCACACCCCGAGCTAGCCCTGAGGGCAGTTTTCTACATCTGTCCACCGATGGGATAAAATGTTCCCTTTCTAGACGTGTTCTTCGTGCCAAGGTTTTCTGGCAACAGGGGAAGGATTGAGTGTCCCACGTGCTGAAGAGGCAAGTGCTTTCCTCTAGCACCATGAGTTCTCTGGAAGCCCCAAAAGCATCCATTTCTCATTACTTCTCTGTGAAAGGCAGAGAGGGGGGAGGGAGTGTTTACTAGACTTCTGCCTGCCTCACACTCCGTTTTCATGAATCCTGGGCTTTGGCCTCAGACCCACCTGCGTTTAGATCCTTGCTCTGCCATTTCCTTACCTTGAGCAGATGCCTTAGTCTTTGTGAACCTGTGTCCACATCTGTAGAATGGGGGAGGGAAGAGAGCATGGAACAGCGTTGCCACTTGGCAGTGTTCCTCCGTCCTTCCCCCCATTTCTTTAGGGTCTGTTAAAAAGGTGAACATGGGATGGCTCAGTCAGTTAAGTGTCTGCCTTTGGCTCAGGTCATGATCCCGGGGTCCTGGGATCGAGTCCCGCATCGGGCTCCCTGCTCAGCGGGGAGCCTGCTTCTCCCTCTCCCTCTGCCCCTCCCCCTGCTTGTGCTCTCTCACTCTCTCTCTGATAAAAAAACAAAAGGTGAACTAATTAGGTGTGATAATGCTGAGCTCCCTCACACAGGGAATGATTCTTGATGGCCCCTGAGCCTAAGAAGACAGCAACTCTCCAGATCACTTCCGGGCAGCACTTATAGGGCCCAGGACCTGCTTGGCCAGGCAAAACAAGGAGGTAGGAAAGTCATGATTGCATCTGCCCAGACACAGGTCCCAGGGCACCCCCCCCCGCCCCTCCTGCTCCCCAGGCCACGCCTCCCCACCCAGCCTTTCTCACCGCCCTCTTTTTGCAATTGTGGCCACTGGGGCTGAGACTTCCTCCTTTCCCACTTCGCAGGTGACATCATCTGGGCGCTGAGGGCTTCTGGGTGTGGGGCGGGCTGCTTTCCGAGTGGCCAAGGTTAAAGCAGTGCACAATGACCCATCCACTGATGCTTTCTTCAGGCTATTTTGTCTCCTGCCCAGGCTCAGCACCTTTCTGTGTGACTTCTGACAATTCTTTAACCTTTCTGAGTCTCAGTGTCCTCATCTGCAAAATCAGGGGAGTAGGCCTGTCTCAGCATTTTCCAAAATGTCTTCTGTGGGATCCTGGTTTGGGAGGAGGCTACAGGTGTCACGTGAACAGAGTTATGCGATCAGGTAAGTGTGGGCAAGATAAAGACTCTTCTTTACTCTCAGACTTCTCTTCAGGCAGTTTGAATCTTCAAGAGGGGGCTGTGACATTCTAAACATTCTAAAGTTTCCTTACCACCATAATATCCCCTTAGACATGACAGGTGATGTAGCATAGTCTAGTGGGGGAAGGACGCAGACTTGGGAGCCAGATTTACCTGAGGATAAGCCCCACCTTTGCCACCTACTAGTTGTATTAGTTATTGACTGCTGTGTAACGTATTCCCACACACCTAGTGGCTGAAAATGACACAGATTTATTATCTCACAGTATCTGTGGGTCAGGAACCTGGGATGAGAGCTCAGCTGGGTCATTGCTTCAGCGTCTTTCGCAAGGCTGCAGTCAAGGTGTTGGCCAGGGTTGGGGTCTCAGCTGAAGTCTCTGCTGGGGAAGGATGGGATTCCAAGCCCTTGTGGTTGTTGACAGGATGGAGTTCCCTGTGGGCTGTTGGCTGGAGGTTGCCCTCAGTTTCTCGCTACGTGGACCTCTCCAACATGGCAACCTGCTTCCTCAAATCCAGCAGGGGAGAAGTCTGCTAGCAAGGTGGACGTCACGATCTTACGTAGCCTAATCGTGGAAGTAACAGCCTGTGCATTTGATATATTCCCTTGGTTAGAAGTAGTTACTTGAGGGGCGTCTGGGTGGCTCAGTTGGTTAAGCGTCTGACTCTTGGTTTTGGCTCAGGTTGTGATTTCAGGGTCGTGGGATCAAGCCCTGCATTGTGCTCTGTGCTCAGCACAGAGTCTGCTTAAGACTCTCTCTCCCTCTCCCTCTGCCCTTCCCCGCACGGTCTCTCTCTCTGTCTAAAATAAATAAATCTTAAAAAAAAAAAAGTAGTTACTTGGCCAGCCCTCACTCAAGAGAGGAGACTATGTGAAGGCATGAATACCAGGAGGCAGGGACCATCTGGGGCCGTCAGAAAATCTGCCCGTCACACTAGTTATGTGACTTTGGACAGGAGCTCTGTGTCTTAGGCTTCTCATCTGTAAAATTGGGGCGGCAATGCTAATATCTTCTGTATAAAGTTGTGATCACATGAGTTAACATATAGAGACAAGTGTCTGGCAAACAGCGGGCACTGTCTCTATTTGCTTTCATTGTTAGTAAGACCAGTACGTGGCACGGAGAATACACAGCAAGCGTGTTCGAATGAATGAGTCCAAGATGGGCTTGCGTGACACGGAACACTCTCCAGGGACGGCTGCCCTCCTCATCCTCAGGATGCTGTAAAGATCAGAGGCAGCGAGCTGTGTGAAACGCCGGGCACTGTCCCTGGTGCACCCTGGGCCTCCCCGCACCCCCGTCCCCCGCTGTCCCCTCCCCCAATAGTCATTTTCTCGGTACAGTGGCTGGGATGGTGCCAAGAGCAGTTAAGTGCTTCGCAGGGCCTCTGGATGAGGCTGGCAATGACAATTAAGTGCATTTGAGGAGCCCGAGCAGCGATGAAAATGAGGTGAATGGGAAGAAAGAGAACAAAGGTCTAAAGAAGTGGAAAAAAAGAGACAGGCAGGACCACTTTGAAGAGCAGTGCTATTTTTTCTCAATGGACCTCTGAGTCTGAAGTGTTTTCATATTCACATTTAAAATCTTAGAGACACTGCCCTGCGTTCTTTTCTTCCCTCTTAGCTGCTATTAATCATTGTATTCAAAGCAGGTATTTCTAGGGGCGCCTGGGTGGCTCAGTCATTCAGCGTCTGCCTTCGGCTCAGGTCATGATCCCAGGGTCCTGGGATCGAGCCCCACATCGGGCTCCCTGCTCCACAGGGAGTCTGCTTCTCCCTCTCCCACTCCCCCTGCTTGTGTTCCTTCTCTCGCTGTGTCTCTCTCTGTCAAATAAATAAAATCTTTAAAAAAAAAAAAAAAAGCAGGTATTTCTTCCCAGGCTTCTCCTTGGCAAATATCTGCACAGCATCTTCGTTTAAGTGGATTAAAATTGATTCACTTTGCAGCTTTCACGACACCTCTGGAGTTCACAGAAAGAACTGACATTTGCCTGGTGCTCTACATTTGCAGAGTACCTCCATGCCCAGTAGCCAGCTGAACTTTGAAATGACGGGGCCAGGTGGGGATGGCTCTTGTCTTCGTTTTAGGGGAGAGGGAAACCTCGGGCTGAGCCAGGCAGGCGCCCCTGGACACCTTTCTATTTTATTTTATTTTATTTTATTTATTTATTAGAAAGAGAGAGAGAGAGATCACGAGCAGTGGGGGAGCGGTAGCGGGAGAAACAGACTCCCCACTGAGCACGGAGCCTGATGCAGGACTTGATCCCAGGACCCCAGGATCATGACTCGAGCTGAAGGCAGACGCTTAACCGACTGAGCCACCCAGGGGCCTTGGATACCTTTCTATTTTAAGCCACCTTCCTTCAACAGCACAAGAATGGCTGGTAGGGCAAGGGGAGAGACTCCTGGGATGGTTTCCTTGGCTTGTCAGGAGGGCAGTCTGACCTCTGTTGGCTTCTGTCCCCCATGTTGGCTGTCTACTGCAGAGCACGTGCATTGCTGGGATGCTAGCCCTGGGCAGGGTGTCCAGGGACTCAGGCTACTCCTGTTCCCCTCAGCGCCCAGAAAAGTGACAGCCTCTGGAGACCTTCCCCTTTGCTCTCTGGGAGAGGCCAGTCAGGAGCACAGTTTTCTCCTGGAGATGTGCTGGAGCCAGGGGGCTGGTGGGGACGCCTCCCCCAGGCCCATATTGCTTTAGTCCAGTGGTTCTCAACCAGCCGTGACTTTGCCTCACTTCCTACCCCCTGGGGACATTTGGCAATGTCTGGAGATGACTTGGAGGGAGGGTTTGGGGTGTTACTGGCATCCAGTGGGTAGAGGTCAGGGATGCTGCCAAACACCCTATAGCACACAGGACAGCCCCCTCCCCACAACAAAGAATTACCTGCCCCCACGTTGGTAGTGCCAATGTTGAGAAACTCTGCTTTGCCTTATTCTTCTAGAAGGTTCTATGAGACTAGGGGTTCGGGTGGAAGAAGGCAGGTAGCCTGTAGGGATGGGCTCAGACTGCTAAGTAGGTACTTGTGTCCGGGGCACCCCATCGCTCCCCACCCCCTCCGCCTATCTAGCCCTCCCTTGTCTGTTTTAATTCTGTTGGAAACCAAAACTGTTTGACAGGGCAAGATGTCTTCCCCATACTTCCTACGCCTGGCCTGCTTTTGGCCGTGGCCTTGAGGCTCTGGTTGGGAATTCACGTGTTACTGTTTGGAGAGAGTCATATTTTTTACAGCAACATAACCCATTTTACCTTTATAGTAATTGTTTTGGAATAAGAAGTAATCATCCAGGACTGACCAACTTGCTTTACTAAGCGTTCCTTTCTCACTCCTGGCAAATTGCTTTGAGAATTGAACAAAGCCCGGCTCAATCATGCAGGATATCCATTCCAAAGGATACCGGGGAAGTAAATCTCTGTTAAGCCAGCCTGAGTCATGCCTCCTCCTCCTTCTGCCCAGGGATCAATGGTGAGCGCGCGCTTCATTCCGCATGCCCAAGGTCTCGGGGATGGGTGCCTTAAGCCGGGGGCTTGACCGGGGCATGTGCGACGCTCATGGGATTGCATAGGAAACTTGTAACAGTAGACTGTTCTATTAAAGAGCTTTTGGTCCTTGGGGCTGAGGTCAGAGTCGGCACTTTCACGTGGCTGTTGAAATTAATTTGTGGCTGTCTTTCACTGACAGGGTTCTGTGGAATGTTAAATAGGTATGGAGTGAAAGAAGTGGTCCAATGAGTTTGTTCTTTACTGCAGGACTTCTCAGTGTCTTTACGTTGTTAACAAGCTGTGTGACGTGTCGAGAGGAGATATAGCAAGTGGGGTTCCCCAAGTTTATTTGGTCTCAGAACTCTTATCGTTATGGAGCATCTCCCGTGATTAGTGATCTGCAGAACAGAATTTTGGAATATTGGAAAGGGGAAGGATGAGATCTCCTCTCTTCTCCCCCCCCTCCCCCCAACCCCTGGCATTTATTTGAAGTCCAAGAAGAGGACGGTGATTATTCAGTGCTTGTAGGCTGATGGTGAAGCTAAGGGCAGTTGACAAACCCCGGTCTTCACAGAGGCCTGTGCTGTGGGTGGCTCTGCCTTCACAGCAGCCTCTGCCCCGGCCCAGCGGTGCAGGGAAAGAGCACTGGAAGGGGAGTCAGGAGCCCAGGGCTCCAGGCTAAGTTTCAAATATCTTCTCAAGGCCCGAGGATGGCGATTATGCAAGAGTTAGAACACCTTGACCTCCTGAGTGAATTATTCCCATTTCTATGATCTCCCCACAGACACTACTACAGAGACGGCCACCGCCTTGGCTGTTAATGATGTGACTGGGGGTCCACAGGAACAGGTCTCGCACGTGCAGCCTCCATGCAGGCTTCCGAATCAGATCTCAGCAGCCCCGTGGGTTCGTCTCAGGATGCTGCTGAAACCACGGCTCTTCTGTTCCTTCTCTTATTCGTTCAACAGATACTGCATTGGGTCTGAGCCTGAGTCAGGCTCCCTCCGTGCTGGGTGCAGGGGACTCAGACACGAGTAGGAAGGGGTCCTTACCTCCAGGGGCGTGTCATCATCCATTTCTTGAAACCAGAAACACCACCATCTCCCCAACTGCAGCTCTCATCTGCAGCCAGATACCAACAAACCTCTGGACTCCATTCACTTTCCATCTCTGCTCCTGGGCATTCTAGTCCATCCTCTTGGCCTCTTGCCTCAGTGGCCCGGCCCCTTCCTTTACAGGGGAAGAAACTGAGGGGCTCTTTCTCCTCCTCTCCCCAGGCGCCCACCTTGGCCCAGAGAGGAGGGAGCGTCCACCAACAGGGCTCTTCACTCAGCGAAGGGCAGCCCCGTGAGCACCCTTTCTCTGCCCTCCTACTTGTTTTTCTTCACCGAGGATTGGTTTGGTCATGTTTTCCTGGTGGGCGGGCCTCCTGGTGTCTCCACTCTTTTTGACTTGTTTGCCCCCTGAATCAAAGAGCTCTGTTCTCAACCCATGCCTGTCCGGGGAGACGCCCTCCTGTCCTGTGGGTTCTAAGCTTTAAATTTGAGAGGGATGGGAGGCTTCCACTCAGGCCTCTGTCCCAATTGTGTTTGCCCTTCCAGCTTTGTCAGAGGGCTCTTCCTTTTGCCGGTTATTGGGTACAAAGCTGGCCATTAATAAATCCAGACTCGAATTCCTCGTGTGTCTTTGGTGGCTGGTCAGCCAGAGGGGAAGAAGGGCAGGCGTCAGGGGTCCGTCTCCAGCCCTACTCCAGATTGCTACACTTAGAGGCAGAGAGGGGGAGGGGCTCGCTCAAGGTCATGGGGACTCTTGGCCGATGTGGGACTTGAACTGTGGCCTTCTGACTCTTGGCCTGGTGCTCTTTCCTCCCCATCTCCCTCCTCAAATGAACAGAGCTGGTCAGTGATGCTCTGCTTGCTAAAAAGAGAATGAAGCTGTCTAGACACGATCATAAAAAATGGCCTCTGGATCCAGAGAGACCTGGGTGTCTGAATTTCCAGTCTCATCTCAGTTCCCTCCTCTGGAAATAGGGTTAATCGTGGCACCTTCCTCAGGGCGTGATGATGAGCATGAGATGAGATAATCCATGTCAAGTGCACAGCACAGTGCCTGGCACAGAGTAACTGCTCAGTCAACGTTACCTACTTTCCTTTCATACCAAATAAAACAATAAAAAGACTTTCAAGACAGAAAAATATAGGCCAAGAAGGGAAAACAGAATCCAGCTGATGTAGAGTAGCAGCTGAGGTGTTTTCCTGATGAACAGTGAGCAGATCAGCTAGGTGCTTGAGGAGCTGGAATTCCCATCTGGAATTCTGGGTGTTGTAACTGCTCCTGGCTGGCTGTGTGTAGTGCAGGCTGAACGCTCTTAGTGCATACATCTAGAACACCACAGGCGCTAATATCTATAAATAGGGAGGAAGCCACAAATGAGAGCTCATTAAGTTCTTACTGACTGCTGAAAAGTAAATTAGAAAAAATAAACGGAGCTGAACATTTGTGTAAACCTCAATCTTGCTGATGTTTTTCAATTAGCAGAGTCATTTTTCATGCGAAAAATTAATGGCTATCATGTGCCACCTGGCTATAGAATCAAGTGACAAATTTGTTTTAATGACCACTGTCATATCTCTGGATTGAGCAAGGTATGACTAGTTACAGGCCATCTGGGGTGGGAGGAGGAGAGAGAAGGAGAGTTGGCGTTTAGGGAGCACTCCCTATGTACTAGACACTGCGCTCCACTAGGATGCACACCGTCCCAGAATTTTCTCCGTGGCCCGGTGAAACTGTTATCCTCATTTTGTAGATGAGGTTCAGAGAGGCGAAGGAACTTGCCCAAGGGGGCACAGTAGATGGGCAGGGCGGTCTGGTTCTAGAGTCTGTGTCTATCCCACTAAGTAACACTCTGGGGAGGGAGAAAGACGAGGCGGGAATGCGGGCGGTGTCGGCTGAGGTCTGGCAGGTGGCCGGAAGCAGGGGTGGGGTTGGAATTCAGTGAAGAGGGTTGACGTGGGCAGAATCCAGCTGCAGGAACCCTGATGAGGGAGATCCTTAGGATTCTGCGGGCATGGTGGTCTCTTTCTGAATAACAGAGCACCTGCCACCAAACAGGAGCTGCCATCTCTGGAAGAGGGACAGCAAGAGCAAGGCGGGAGCCAGGCAGGTTAGGATGTCTGTTGGAGGAGGGCCCTGAGTTAGCAGGTGCTCAGTAAACATTCAGTAGGACCAGTGAGCCGTTTACGAGAGCAAGATGTTATAGGCAGACCCAGGGCCAAGGCTTACGCCCATGCCGGGACAACCTCACGGGGATGGGAGGGCAGCAAGGAGGGCTTGTGGTGAGCCTGCTAGTCCAATCGGGAGCTGCCTTTGCTCTGGGGTGTGAGGGAGGCACCTGGACTTCCTAGACTCGTGTGGGGCCGCTGGACCCTACTGTTGCTGCTTACCCTCCCTTTTGGTAGTGCACAACTGGGCAAAAGAAGGAACCTGCCAAAGTGATCCTTTAATTTTGGAGGGTTTCTCCAAGGCTCGGGAATAAGCCCCTGGGACCTGAGCAGGGGTGAACCTTTGCTGTGGGGGAGGGCGGTTAGGAACAGCTCTGCCGTGAGGCAGGGTGCCCCCTCGTGACTTCGGTAGGATTTCTTGGAGCCTCAGGCTCCTTTCAGGAGCTTCCCTGATTGGTGTGAACTTGACTTTGAACCTGGTGGTAGATAGAGGTATTAAGGTTTTTTCATAGGTCTCTCTTCCACTTGGCTTCCTCTTCTGTTCCTAATTCCTGAGGTTCATAATTATCCTGTTCGCTGTTCTGTAGTTTGGTGACTGTTATTTTTTGTTGTTGCCGTTCCTACTGGCAATTTGAATATTTGTTGTTGTATATCCCAGTGGGTTCCTTGAAACCACACTGTTCTTCCTGACATTTCTGGGGACACAGTGTTTGTTCCAGCCCTGACCTTGCTGTTTGACTGTTAAACATTTATTCTCCCTGTCTCTGTCCCTCTCTCCTTCTGGTATTATATATCTACCAATTTATCCATCCGTTGATTCGGTCATTCATCTAGCTAACTAACCCCCTATTCCTCTATGCGTGCCATGGCTCTGAATTAGCAAAGATTAAAATGCTTGGTTAAGGGATAACCCTTGTAAATCATTCATGCTTTCCCGTGGTCGTAGAAAGCAAAGAGAATTAAAAGAATAAAGAAAAATTCAGTTAGTCTTAATCCTCGTGTGAATTTACAGCCTCTGTTTCTTCCCCTAAAATGTTATCTTCTTGTCCGTGTCAGAGACAGGGAAGAAGGAAGTCAGACTTGTGTTGACTGGGGTTTTAGTTTTATCTGTGGGACGAGGCGTGCTTAGGGTCCTCCTACTCCACCCACTTCCTAGCCTCCTCTGTTGACTGGGGTTTTAGACTTCCCATGTAAAGGGCAGATTTTTAAGATTGAAGAAAGGAGGGGAGCCATCCAAGGACCTTGAGATAAAATAATCAGGGGCAGGAGTTGCTGTGATGACCAGGCTCATTGATTTCTCCCAACTCCCCACCTGCAGGCCTCTTGGTCTTGTGCCTGAGGTGAGGGTTTGGGAACCATTGCTCAAACTTGACCAGCTTGTCCCTGGTTTTCAGTAGAGCTCCTTGATATCCATTTCTGACTCTGTGATAAGTATCCTTGGACTGGGAAGCTCATGGGACCTTCTCCAGGTACCTCTTTTCATTGCCCCGCAGGAAGGCAGGTCAACCCTTGGGACTGAGGTTCCTTGGCTTCTCTCTGTTCTCCCGGAATGTACAGAGTTAAATGAAATAGTGTTACTTTATCCTTCTATTTCTATCAACAAGTGAAACTGGATTTTCTACAATGGCTATTAAAAAAATCTTAAATATGGGAACTCTACTTCAGGCAGTTTTGCTGAATTTAAAGCCTCATATTGTTGGGTTTTTTGATAGTATAATATCAAAAAATAAAGTTTATGTTGTAATTTTCTGCAGTAAAAAAGTAGGTCTCGGGATGCGTGGGTGGCTCAGTCAGTTAAATGTCTGCCTTTGGCTCAGGTCATGATCCCGGGGTCCTGGGATCGAGTCCTGCATCGGGCTCCCTGCTCTGTGGGGAGTCTGCTTCTCCCTCTGCCTGCCGCTCCTCCTGCTTGTGCTCTCTCTCTGTCTCTCTGGCATATGAATAAATAAAATCTTAAAAAAAAAGTATGTGTCTTTTATAATATGTTGTTTAAGGTTGCAAACAGTCATTTCTTGAAAGGGATCATTTTAAGAGTGGGGACTTTGAAGTCAGATCCTTCAGATTCAAATCTTCACTCCACCATTAATTTGTTGTGTTATCCTGGGAAAATGACTTAACCCTCTCCATGCTTCAGTGTCCTTCTCTGTAAGATGTAGAAATAGTACTAGCCACTGCCATGGGTTGGCTAGCGATGCTGTGGGTCGGCTTGCTCAGTCTCCCTTCCACCCTCCTTCTAGACTGTCTTCCTCTACGGCAGAGCTTGGGAAGCTAAAATCTACATCTGCCCAACGCCCTTGCAGTGAGGGTTCAGGTTGCAACGTAGGCTTTGCTGATTAGAGACACTGGCCCAAGATTTGGATGGCCAAGACCTTCTTCTTGACTCTTCTGCCGGCAAGCGAAGGTATGGGAATGCGAGGCTTTGGGACAACGTCCTGGTGCCCCGTCGCCAGCCTCCTGGGGCCAGCGGTGCTTAGAGAGGCAGCAGCGGGGCCAGAGGGCCGGAGGGTCCTGGATTCTGACTCACAGTGATGGGGCTGCGCTGTGGACTCAGAAGTTCTAGTGTCAGCTTCAGGGGAGTCTCTCCCGGAGTTGACCAGTTCTTATTGTTCGAGAAATCAGTCTTGGGCACCTAGAGGAGAGCCTACTCCTCCTGACCTTGCAGTGACTTCGCAGCACCTGATTTCCTTTACGAAATCCCTCCCTGCTTCAAAGGGCCAGAGTTGTCGCAGTCTCTTGTACTGAGCCCGGGCTCATCCCGGGTTGGTGGCAGAGCTCAGGGAGGTCACGAAAGAACTAAATGGCCGGCCTGGCACCTGGTGAGCAGAGCCAGGGTTCACTAGCCATCAGTGAGGGTCATCACTGCAATCACTGTCGTCCCATCCCAAACGCCTGCCCTTCCTGGCCCTGGGGGGTGCAGCTGAAAGTGACAGACAGGGGGCGCCTGGGTGGCTCAGTCGGTTGAGCAACTTCAGCTCTGGTCGTGATCTCAGGGTCGTGGGTCCGAGCCCCGTGTCGGGCTCTGCGCTCAGCATGGAGTCTGCTTGTCCCTCTCCCTCCGTCCCCACACCCAAGCCCCCGTGCTCTCTCAAATAAATAAATCTTAAAAAAAAAATGACAGACATGTTTCATCCTCTGAAAGATCTTACAGTCCAGAGGACTTAAAACGAGATTCACTTTTATGAGCTGATCTGCATGATTAATAATAGTTCTTTCATCCTGAGTTCCCTGACCTTATATTTTTTTTCACGACTGTGGGGACCCAAAGCCTGGGCATCCCTGTCCTGGATGCCATCCCCGGCTGCCTGCCATCATAGCTTCGTTCTCAGAGGAGAACAGATCGTGGGCTGCGGGATGCCAGGGAAAACAGAGAGCACACCTCCTTCTATCGCCCGCCCGCACTTGGCCCAGTGACCGGCAGGAGCGGGTCTCAGGGAAGGAAGAAGGGTGCATGAATGCCCTTGCCTGCCACTCTTCCCACGAGCGCCCCATCCAGGATAGCGGGTTTCAGCCGCGCCTGGGCATTGGAAGCATCTGCCGGCTTCGCAAAATTCTGATGCCCAGGACTCAGATCCAGAGGTACCATTGAGCTCTGTATTTTTTAAAGACCCTTTGATCCCTCGCCTCCCACCACCAGCCTTAATAATCACATGCTTAGCTGTAGGGGTGTTAATCCTATTAGAATCCATCACGCTGGTCTCAGTTATCTGCTGAGAAGCAGCGACATGAACCAGTTTGATTTTGTTCTTCTTTTATGGCCTTTCCCGCCCATGGAGGGGCAGGCGTCACAAGGTGTGGGTTGAAGACCCAACGACCCAGTGAGTTTATAGAGGTTCCCATCCTCTCCATTTCTAGGGTCTGCTCTGGGACTTCACTGAGGCAGCCTTTCTGGCACCTGCCAAAGAACTTGGCTCATTCTGACTTGTTGGGACTGGCAGGAGTGAAATCCTCGGGAAAGACAACCCCCCCACCCCTCAGGAACACGTAGACATCCTGCTATTATGGTTGAAGGCGTGATTATTGCTGGAGCCTTTCATGTGTTCCTAATGCAGGGAGAGGAATAGCTTTGCCAAGAGTCTGTCTGAATATTTACATTCTTGCTTCAGTAGGAGTCTCTGCTTTCTGGGAGTTGGCTCCCTCCATCTATGCAGCTTGGTGGGCAGCAACTGGAATCCACTCCAGTCCCTGGAGCCAGCCTTTTGCACCTGCTCTGGTGGGGGCTGGGGAGTCAGAGGCGGCCAAGAGCCAGTTTCTGCCTTTCAGGCATTCACAGCCTGGTCCAGAAGGGCAACAATTACAGGGCAGCTACGGCATCTGCAACTCCAGACACATTTATAGGGGAAGGCAGAGATAGGGAGGACTGACTCACTCGTTCCTGGTTGAATAAAGCTAGAGCCTTATAGGGAGCACGGACATTTGCCAAGTGGAGAAGGAGGGGAAGGGCATGTCCGGCAGAAGGAACAGCATTGGCAAAGGCACAGAGGCAAGTTGTAGGGCACAAAGTGTGAGGGACAAGAGCAGAAGTGGGAAGGGGCGAGGTCATGAGGATCCTCCCAGCCAGGCTCAGAAGCTGGGATTTGGGCCTGGGGAAATGGGGAGCCACAGAAGGGTTTTAAGCAAGGCAGTGACGTAATAGGATTTGCATAATGGAGAGATTCCAGGCAGAGCTGGTGTGGCAGAGAGGCCCAGGGTTGGATTCAGGTCTCCTAGGTTCTTAACCTGGCTCTGCCGTGTCACCAGCTGTTCTCGGATTAGTCACTTTCCTTCTTTGACCCTCAGTGTTCTATGAAATGGTCATGATGATAACTTATAATGTCCTCCCAAGGTTGTCCAGGGGCCCCAGTACAGCAGGACGTGGAAAGGGAGTGTGAGAAATTGTGAGCAATTGGGCCTATTGTTGGTGCTGAGGTCCAGGCTTTCGAATCCTTCTAAGTGCCAGAAAGGAGGAGGTAAGACGTGAAGTGGGCTGGCTCTGCTTGGTTTGGCAGCTGGGGTGGGGCCGTCTACACCCTCGGGAAATCTATGCCTCCCCACCCGCTCACCCTTGCATGGCTCCTGTCCCTTCGTAGCTGGCCTGTCTGGGATGTGTAGACAGAGTTCATTCCTCGGTGGCACCTTTGCCCTTCCTCCCCCGAGAGGGATGGGGTGTGGGCAGTCTCAATGACTCGATTGTCCAGCCCAGTGTGAGGAAGGGGTAAACGTGGTGTGCAGGCGCCCAGAAGAACTTCATCATTCCGAGGATGCTTGCGTCAAAATGAAGGGAAACCCTGTCAAGGAGCTTCTGGCTGAGGCCAGTGGTTTGGATTTGCCACAGATGAGCCGAGGTGGCATGGAGAGGCCTCATGGGCAGCTCTAAAGAGAGGGCACGTGGGGCTGCTACCATCCTGGTCACGTGACTCGCGTCATTTCAAGTTCCTGCCTTGCCACCTGTTTGCTGTGTGACCTTAGGAAAGTCCCACAACCTTTCTGAGCTTTTGATTTTTTTCATACGCAAGTGGGGGCTTTTGAGAGTCTTTGTTGTTCTAAAGATCTGTGATAGTACTAACTGCCCCTAGTAATTGGAAATAACCAACCAGCCTTCAGGAATAAGAAATTACCATGAATTGGGGCGCCTGGGTGACTCAGTCGTTAAGCGTCTGCCTTCGGCTCAGGTCATGATCCCAAGGTCCTGGGATCGAGCCCCACATAGGGCTCCCTGCTCAGCGGGAAGCCTGCTTCTCCCTCTCCCACTCCCCCTGCTTGTGTTCCCTCTCTAGCTGTCCCTCTGGCTCTCTCTCAAATAAAAAAAAAAATCTTAAAAAAAAAAAAAGAAATCACCATGAATTAAGACCCTGGAAATAATAAAACAGTTTCAGGGGCCTGATTCTTCATTATTTTCAATTCCTCTCCCCCAGTCCTCTGAAAGGCCTCTAATTAGCTCATAGATAGGCCTTTGGTACGATCCGTGATTGAGCACAATGTGTGTGAGACGCATTCAGGCCCACAGTGGAGGGAGCCCCGTCGTTCTTAGACTGGAGCAAGCCTCAGAATAATCAATGCCAAAACTTGAGGGGGCCTGAGGGAGACCCTTACTGTATTAATCTGCTGGGGCTGTGGAAACAAGATGCTACACACAGGGTGACTTAAACAACAGACATTTATTTTATCATGGTTCTGAGACTGGAGGTCCAGATCTAGGTGCCGGCAGGGCTGGTTTCTCCTGAGCCTCTTCCCTTGGCCTGTCTCCACTTTCTCTATTTTCACATGGCCTTTCCTCTGCACATGCTCTGTCCTGCTCTCTCTCCCTCTTCGTATCATGGACCTTACAAGGTCTACTGCATTAAGACTCCAGCCGGATGGCTTCTTTTAACTTAATTACCTCCTTAAAGGCCCTACTCCCCGAATAGTCACATTGGGGGTTAGGGCTTTAACCTGTGAATTTTTGGGGGGTGGGACACATTCAGTCCATGACACTTACAACTGAAGAATTGCAGCCTTGCGGGGAAGTAGAATTACAAGTAGAAGACCCTAGTTCAAGTTGATTCCTTCCAACTCAATGGTGCTCTTGGGATAATGAGTGAAATGAGGCGGTTTGAGCAGAAGACCCCAACAGGCCCTTCTGGCTGAGCCATTCTAGCATCCGAAGGGTCAGGATGCAATGTAGGGTATGGGTTTCTTTCTCATGCTCGTAGCCTGATGGTTTCTGAGAACCAGTCCCAGTCTTCCCCACTTGGACATGACGATCTTACAGAGCAAGTGAAGGGAGGATTCTTCCAGGAATCCTGCAGCAGGCTGGGGGTCAGAAGTCTTGGAGCCTAGCTCTGTTATGTATTTCCTTACACAACCTTGGACTTGGACAACCTTCTTGGCTTTGGGCCTCAGTCCCCCTATTTGTAAAAATGATTTCGGTGAGCTCATTGCCTTCTCAGCAGGGGGAATGGGAGATGGTTTATTGAGATATATAGTCATCTTCCTTTATCTGAAGTTTGTTACCTGTGGTCAAAGGCGGTCTGGAAATAGAGGATCCTTCTGATGTATTGTCAGAAGGTCAGTAGTAACCTAACACTACCTCACGATGCCTATGTCATTCACTCACTTCCTTTCATCATGTGGGCATTTTATCATCTCACATCCCCATGAGAAGAGTGAATATGGCACAATAAGATATTTTGAGAGAGAGAGAGAGAGCACATTCATATAACTTTTATTACAGTGTATTGTTATAATTGTTCTATTTATTATTAGTTATTGTTGTGAATCTCTTACTGTGCCTCCTTTATAAATTAAAAGGGTAGGTATGTGTAGGAAAAAACATAGTACATAGGGTTCAGTGCTGTCTGTGGTTTCAGGCATCCACGGGGGGTCTTGGAATATATCCCCCACGGAAAAGGGGGTCTGCTGTAATTGATACATGACATTGTGTAAGTTTCTTTATTTTTTTAGAGATTTTATTTATTCATTTGAGACAGAGATACACAGAGAGAGAGAGAGAGCATGAGCAGGGGGAGAGGCAGAGGGAGAGGGAGAAGCAGGCTCCCCACTGAGCCAGGAGCCTGACGCGGGGCTCCATCCCAGGACCCTGGGATCATGACCTGAGCCGAAGGCAGAGCTTCACCATCTGAGCCACCCAGGCACCCCAACACTGTGTAAGTTCCAAGTGTACACTTACATACTACACTATGATTACCATCATGGTGTTCGCTAACACCTCCTTCACATCACATAACGACAATTTCTTTTTTATGAGAACACTTAAGAGCTACTCTCTTGATAACTTCGAAGTATCTAACACAGTATTATTAGATCCCCCAAACTTATTCATCTTGTAACTGGAAGTTTATACCCTTTGACCAACATCTCCCTATTTCCCCCCAGCCCCTGCTAACCACCATTCTAGTCTCTGTTTCTATGAGTTTGGCTTTTTTAGATAACATGTATAAGGGAGATCATACAGTATTTGTTTTTCTCTGGCTTATTTCACTTAGCATAATTCCCTCAAGGTCCATCCGTGTGTTGCAGATGGCAAGCTATCCTTTCTCACGGCGGACTAAGGTTCCGTTGTAGAGATGAGAGCTACCACATCTTCTCTATCCGTTCGCTCACTCAGGGACGGACACTCGGGTTGTTTTCATGTCCTGCCTGTTGCGCATGTGGCCGCCGAGGGCAGGGATGGGTTTTTGCGCCCCTTTTTACCGTGCACGTGTTACGATTCTTCACTCTGAGAGCCCTTCTTTGCTTTTCGTATTCAAATCGCCTTATCCCTGCATCTCTTTTCTCTTTTACCCCATCCAGTTGGCATCACTGAAAATTCCTTTTAAGATCTGACGACTTTTCAGAAATTATTTTCCAAGTCTGGCTAGCTCTTTGATCCAGCCTTTGTGCTTTACTCTGGCGGGGCAGGCAGGAGGTGGGAGCGGGCCATTCAGGGCCAAGGCTTCCTTCTGCGCCAGGGACAGTCGCGGTGGCCAGGCCCAGGTCTCACTGCTGCCACCGTCCCCGCACAGGCCGAGTTAGGTTTTGATCACGTAACCCTGGTTTGAGAGCTGTTGTCTGGCTGCTCCTGGGACAAGGACTTTGAGTTTCTTTGGGTATTACCCTGCAAAGGATTGCCCCGGCCACTTCACACTGGACCCTAAGCTCTGAAGGAATGGACCACTGCACAGCTCTCACGTCTGCAAGCCGACAGAGGACTGGAAGATCGGAAAACGGGGTATAGGACCTGGGAACCCTTTTTTTATTGATACCTCTTATTTGTTGGAACCCTCATATTAGCTCCCTCCCTAATTCTTTTTTTTTTTTTTACACGTAGACTCCACGCCCAGCATGGAGCCCAATGCGGGGCTTGAACTCACAACCCTGAGATCAAGACCTGAGCTGAGATCAAGAGTTGGGTGCTTAACTGATTGAATCACCCAGGCACCCACAGCCTTAATTCTTGAACCCCACTTGTATTGGTTTCTCAGAGCTGCTATCACAAAGCACCATGAACCAGGTGGTTTGGACCAATAGAAGTCAAGGTGTCACAGGGCCACACTCTCTCTGAAACCTGGAGGGGAGAATCCTTCCTTGCCTCTTCCTCCCTGCTAGCGGTTTCAGCCATCCCTGGAGTGTCCCTTGGCTTGCAGCCGCCTCACTCTGATCTCTGCCTCCTTTGTCACGTGGCGTTCCCCCCTCGTGCACCTGTGTGTTTCTTACAGACACCAGTCATACTGGGTTCAAGGGCCCATCGTACTCCAATATGACCTCATATTAACCATTTACATCTGCAATGACCCTAGTACCAAATAAGTTCACATTTTGTGGTGCTGGGGTTTAGGACTTCAATATATGTTGGGGGGGTGGTGTCACAATTTAAAGCATTACATCACTATAAGCGAGGTCTTGATTTTTACAGTTGAGAAAACAGGCTCAGAGAAGTTGATGACCCCTCCAAATTCATATGTGTGACAAGTGGCAGAGTCAGAATTTGGGGTGTAATTCACCTGGTTCCAATGCCCATGTGCACTCCACTCGACCAGAGCATTTGCATGCCTGGCCTCTGAGTCACCTGTATCCGAAGCACTGGAGGCCCCGTGTGCTTGTGAAACACACCTGGGCCCCGGGAATTCGTGTTTTTAATGAGCTGCCTAGTTGCTTTGGAGGCATGCTTTATTTATTTTTTTTTTAAGATTTTTATTTATTTACTTGAGAGAGAGAGTGCACGAGCAGGGGGCAGAGGCAGTGGGAGAGAGAGACAGAGAAGCAGGGTCCCCACTGAGCATGGAGCCCATTCAAGGCTTGATCCCAGGACCCCCCCCCTCCCCAGGTGCCCCCTAAGGCATGCTTTAACTCAGGAATTCCTGCCTTACATCTTGGTGCCTGTCTTGGGCTGAGGGAGTGGTGCATTGAGCAGCTTCCTACAGGTTGTCCCAGTAGGAAGTGGTTGGTGCGTCGTTGTAATGGTCAAAGTCTAAACTGGTGGTTCTCAAACTGTACTGTGATCATATATTATCTAGTGATCTTGTTACAATGCAGATGCAGATTTAAGAGGTCCAGGGTGGGAACCGTGTTTCTGCGTATCTAGCAAGGTCCCAGATGACACTGATGCCGAGTTTCCACGGAGCAATTTTGAGGAGCCGGGGTCCTAGAGGCCATCCTAGATGAGACACAGTGGTTGATGAATCAAGTATGGATTCTCAATTCTGGCTGCACATTTGGACCTCTGGTGAAGTTTTGAAATACCCATTTCCAAGTCCCATCCCACGAGAGTACTGATTTTATAAAAGCCTGTTAGGTAATTCCGTTGTGTGGCCAAGGTTAGGGACCACTATTTTAAAACAAGGTGAGGTGCCTAAGAATGCACATGCAGAAGGGGAGGCCAGCTTTTTTGTTGCACTGAGCTTCTTCCTTTAAAGTCCATGTCTGCCCATACCAACTTCTGTTGCTGATCTTGACGTTGACTTCAGAGCCAAGAAACAAAGTCTGGCTCACCTGGCTGGAGGGGATGGGGTGAGGGGCCCTAGTGCTATTTACATTAAACCACTGGGTGCCCAGTTGTAGGCTGGTGGGGGTGAGTTTCCCCAGGGGCTCCAGAATGCAGAGTGTTGTTATTTTCTGGCTGGAGTTCAGGTCCCTGATGGTCACCTAAATTGTCACCTGTCTCGTCCACCAACCCCCTGCTCTCACGTTCACCAACTCACGTCCCCGACTCCTGCCTTTGGACGGCTTCTCAGATGAGCCCCACCACACCCAGGGGCTTCACACTGGATAGTCTGCTCTAATGTGCAGTATACGGATTGTGATGATTTAACCCCTCTCCCTAATACCCCCAGCCCGTTTTACCAGGATTTCACCCCGAAGTCTCTGCTCTCAACCATCATATTCTACTAAAATTATTTGTGGGACCCTGCAGTGGAAGGTGGCTCAGAACAGCAGTTGAGGGCTTTGGCCTCAGGCCTGTCTGGGTTTGCAGCCCAGCTCCGCCTCCCTCTAGCCCTCATCTGTACAATGAGGTGAGTGGTATCCTTATCTCACAGGGAGGATGAGAACTGAGTGGAATGATTTACGGAAAGCAGCCTCAGGATGGTGCCTGCACACATAAACATGGGTGTCTTCAGAGCACCAGTGTACCAGAGCCAGGGTGAGGCTGATCTTCAGGGGCCCCCACTGCCCCAGCCTCTCTGCTTCTGTGCCTCGTAAAAGCACAACATGGGCAGGTTTGCAAAGGGGTCTTTGGGGTCAACTCATTTCTCATAAGATCTGTCTGTTTCTATCCATTTTTCTCTCCTCTGCTTTTATTTTGATTGATTTATTTATTTTTTTAAAAAACCACCCTTGTGAAGTAAATGAAACTGTCACTCAGGGAGACAATAGGCGGGTGTAGCGATTAAGAACATTTTCTCCGGAGGGGCGCCTGGGTGGCTCAGCCAGTTAAGCGTCCAACTCTTTGTTTCAGCTCAGGTCAGGATCTTAAGGTCCTGAGATGGAGCCCCGTGTCGGGGTCCGTGCTCGGTGGGGAGTCTTCTTGTGGATTCTCTCTCTCCTTCTGCCCCCTGCCCCTTCCCCTGCTCGTGCTCTCAATCTCTCTCTAAAATAAATAAATACATCTTACAAACAAAAAAAGAACATTTTCTCTGGAGCCCATCCTGTGGCCTTGCCATTCAGAAGCTATGTCATCTTGGGCAAATTCCTAGCTCCTCGGTGTCTCTTACTCCTCATCTGTGGAAACAAAGATAATAATGATACGTGTCTCCTGGGGTTGTCGGGATAGTGCACGTAAAGTGCATGGGACAGGGCCTGGCTCTCAGAGAGCACCCAGGCTCTGCACCCCCTCTGGCAGCCTATAATATGAGGCTTTGCATCTCCTTCAATCCCACAACTGCCTATGAGCTAGGAGGTGTTATCTCATTTCACAGATGAAGAAATGGAGGATTGGGCATTTGGGAACTGGCCCAAGATCATATAGGTAGTAAGTGGTGGTGTCGAGATTTGAACCTTGGACTTTTAACTAAAAGGCCCAAGGTCTTTTTTTCTCCAGAGTTTTTAATCCGGGGTCCAAGAACATCTAGTGCATTACTTGTAGGTTTCATTGTGTGTGGGGATTCTTTGAAATAGTTTCAAAATTGGGTGTTTGTGTTTGGGGGGTAGGATCCGTTGCTTTCTTTAGACCTGCAGAGTGAACCATTACATTATGCTGACTTTCTTATAAGATAGAAAAATTATTTAATTAACTCCAGATATATGAAATTTCCATTGCTGAGATCATGCAAATAATTGGGCTCTCATGCATCTGCATTGCTAGAATTAATAATTTCCACATTCATACTCTGTGCATACCAGACTAGTGCCTCCAGCACCATTTTGACCCCAATGGTCTTGGGAAGTCTGATTCAGAAGAGAGGATAACCTGGAAGTCTGAAGTCACTCCTGGAGGTAGACCCAGAGTCCTGGGCTTCCCTCCCAGCCTTTCCTCTGTGTCGCAGGGCTTTATCGCCCTTGCCTGTAAAACGTGGGGATTGTCCAGATGGCCGCCAAGTCTCCCCTGAGCTTCTGTGGGCCGTTTTGCTCATGTCTTTCTTTTTTTTTTAATTTTTAATTTAAATTCAATTTAATTAACATATAGTGTATTATTAGTTTCAGAGGTAGAATTTAGAGATTCATCAGTTGCATATAACACCCAGTGTTCCTTCCATCAAGTGCCCTCCTTAATGCCCATCACCCAGTTACCCTATCTCCCCAACCACCTCCCCGCTTATGTCTTTCTTATATGAAGTCAAAGCAAAGATCAAAGTGCAGGCACATTTTTGGTTGACAGCCAATTAGTCATTCATTTGCTACATCTGGGGATGAGCTCTGCTGAGCAGAAGCCTCACTATAACTCCCCCTCTCCTTTCCCCCACTTTGGTCACCACCAAGGACTGTAGAGTTAAATTTGGAAGAGGCCACAGAGGTAGCTCTTCATTTATCCTTTTGTGCTCCTGAGCAAACTGAGGCCCAGAGATGGGGAGTGACTTGCATAAGGTCACATGGCTAGTAAGTGGCTGGATTGAGACTTGAACCCAAGTTTTCAGACTCCAAATCCAATGTCTGTTTACAAAGCCAAATTAGTACATAGTGATCTAGGAGCCCTCTGAGGGCTACCCGAATGTGACAAAACTGTGGGCTAGCGGGATTTCTGGGAATGCTGTTCTTCCCCTTCCTGGTGCCTCATCATACGGACATGGTCTTCCACGCATTGGAGGGAGGGAGGCAAGGAGGAAGAGGCAATATTGACCCCAGAGTGTATGCCCCTGTCCTGGCAAGAGGGAGTGCCCATGCCCTCAGCTCCTGGGGCTCTGACCAACGGCTGGCCATTGTTGGGAGCTCATTTGCCTGCTAGTCTCCTTTTCTCATAGGGTTAGGGGACTGCAAGAAGAATTGGACATAATCTTTCATGCTTCATTCCTACGTGTCAGATCCCAGAATTTATTTATTACTTTCCCTTTGCTATAAGAATGGGATCAGTTCGAAGAGCTTGAGAGTCAGACAGCATGGATCCTGAATTTAAATCCCCAGCTCTGCTACTGTCTAGCTATGTGCCCCTAGGTAAGTTTCTGTCTTTCTGACCCTCGGTTTACCTAACTGCAAGATGGAGACAATAACGTTTAACTCAGAGGGTGAAGTGACAGGTGCGTCCGAGGTACTTCCTGCCGGCATTGGGTGGGAGCTCTCCGTTATGGACCACATGTTGATAGAAAGCAGGAATCCTGGCAGAGGGACTTCTCAGTGGGAGGCATCTCCTGGAGGGGCTCTCCTGGCCTGGCCTTCCAGGTCCACCTGGCAGCCACTGGTTCCCTCAGTACGTGTGGCTGAGCATCCATGAGAAGCCAGGTGAAGAGAGAGGAGCTGGGACAGCAAAATGTGTGAGAGTCAGCATCCGCCCTCAGGGACCTCACAGATCCGTGCCAGCAGAGCGATGCATTTTCTCTTTTAATTCTGTTTCTCCCTGGTTGGTTTTTAGGCCTCCTTGTTCCTCCTGAGTGGGAACTGCTTCAGCGGGTGCTGGTCCTGCTAGGGGCAGCCTCCCTGGGGGCATGCTGGTGGCTGGGGACGAAGAAGCAGCCAACAGACACATGGCTGGTCACCTGGGGACCCAGGAGGGGGATTCAGCTACTCAGTTCTTCGCCTCTCCAATTGTGGATTTCCTATCCCTGCCCTTTCCGTGGTCCGTACTTTTGTTTTTCTTGAAGTATTATTGCAGATATTGTATCTGTTAGTTTCAGATACACAGTGTAACAATTTGATATTTGTACATATCGTGAAATGATTGCCACAATAAGTCTAGTTGACATCCATCCCCACACATACTTACAGATCTTTTTGTGTGTGATGAGAATTTTTTAAAAAGATTTTATTTTATTTATTTGAGAGAGAGAGAGAGCAGAAGCAGGGGGAAGGTCAGAGGGAGAGGGAGAAGCAGGCTCCCCACTGAGCAGAGACCCTGACACAGGACTAGATCCCAGGACCCCGGGACCATGACCTGAGCCTCAGGCAGACGCTTAACTGACTGAGCCACCCAGGCGTCCCTGTGTGTGATGAGAACTTTTAAGATCTACCCCAAGTAGCTTTCACATATGCAATACGGAATTATTAGGTAGAGACACCACATTGTATATCACATTTCCTTACTTGTTTTATAACTTTTAACTTATTTTATAACTTTTATAACTTTTGTATTTTTTTGACCCCTTCACCCACTTTACCCACCCCCGGCTCCTTGCCTTTGGCAGCCACCAGTCTGTTCTCTGTCTCAGTCAGCTCGTTTTTTTGGTTTGTTTGTTGTTTTACGTTACACAGAGAAGAGAGATTGTGCAGTATTTGTCTTTCTCTGTCTGTGATTTCAGTTAGCATAATGCCCTCAAGGTCCATCCGTGTTGTTGCAATTGGAAATTTCCTCCCTTTTTAAATGGCGGAATAAAATTACATTGTGTGCATATATATATATACACTACATTTTCTTTATCCATTTTTCTCTTGATGGACACTTAGGTTGTTTCTATATCTTAGCTATTGTGAATAATGCTGCAGTGAACGCGAAGGTGCATATGTCTTTTCATTTTCTTCAGACTAATGCTCAGATGTGAAATTGCTGGATCATATGGTAGTTCTATTTTTTTTTTCTTTTTTTAGAGAGAGTGAGAGAGAAAGAGAGAGGGTGGGGAGGGACAGAGGGAGAGGGAGAGGGAGAATCTCAAGCAAACTCCCCACTGAGCATGCAGCCCGACGTGGGGCTCGATCTCATGACCCTGAGATCATGACCTGAGCCGAACTCAAGAGTTGGACGCTTAACTGACTGAGCCACCCAGGTGCCTTGGTAGTTCTATTTTTTTTTCTAATGTAAAAAGTAACATGCATAGTTAAATATCCTTCTCCTCAAAGTCTGCCTTGCTCTCTGTCTGTTCACCCATCCACCATAATAATGGCCAACATGTGAAGGTTTTCCACGGGCTGGGCACTGTGCTCTGTATTTCAGGGTTGAGCCCTCACAGTAATATTGAGAGGGAGCTGCGACTACCACCTGTGCCTAAGATGAGAAAACGAGACATACAGAGGTAAGTGGCTTGCCCAAGGAAGTGGCACACCGCCCAGGAACCCCTGCAGCCTGGCGCCAGAGCCCCAGCCCCGAGCTGCTAGAAGGCACGCTGCGTCTCTGTTTGCGGGTGGCAAGGAGAGACCCCGGCGGTGACTTAGCCCAGGTACTCACGCTGGCGACTTCTGAGCGGTGGATTTGGGGTGATTCGTGATTGTCTTCTTTAAAGTCCTCAGTAGTGTTTTAACTTTTGAATAATGTGCAGCTATCAGTTTTATAATATTGAAATAAACTAAAAGAGAGAGTTGCAGATAATCCACAAAGCATATGATTTGTGGGAGGCTAGACAGGAAGCAGGGATTTGGGGTTTTTTGGGGGCCAGGTGAAGGAAAGGGCTTTGAGAGGCAGTGGGAGGAAGCAACGCTGATCTTGACCGTCCTCTTCTGGTGCTCTTTGTTGCCTGGGTCCTCCTGATGCTTACCGGGGACGCTCCGCTGCCTCGCGCTCTTCCTGCCACAAGATGGCAATCACAGCACAATGATGGACCCTGCCTGTGGTCTCTTCGAGGGACACTTGAGCCTCCCCAGTGTCCAGTGGAGGAAGGGGCTTTCAGACAGGGACCCCGAAGCCGACATGCCCCTCTGATCCAAACCCCGGGCAGCTGGGCAGATGTATTCGGACGCTCCCATTTGCAGCAACCATGGCCCTTCCCAGAACAAGGCTGCATTATCCATTTTGCTTTCTGATGAAAGAGACATAGAGACAAAGTGACACAGAGGTTTCTGGGCACGGCAGGAATGCCGGCGAGCCTGGAGAATGGGCTATTTGTAATCTCTGGGGCTATTTATCTTGTGGCTTGTGTAGATTCTTTTTGCTCCGTGGAAAGAAATTGGTGCTAGCCTTCCAGGTGCAGAGGCTACGGGGCAAGTCCCAAGGCAGGAAGCTGGTAGCCTTCACCAGAGTCTTCCCGGGTGCGAGGCTGGGTGAAGCAGCTTCAGCTGGGGCTCAGCTTTTTGGCCAGGCTCCAGGGAGGAAGACTGCCAGGAACAGGCCTGCGTCCTAGGCTCTGCGGTGAAACTGGGGAAAGGCACAGATGACCGGGGTTGGAAGCCTGGAGTGGGAGGGGGGACACTGCATCCCTAGCACCTGAGGTGCCCAGGAGGGACTAGATTCAGGGTGGGCAGTGGGGGCGGGATTCCTGTATCAGTCCACACTAGCTGCTGTAACAAATGTAGCTTCAAATCTCAGCGGCTCACAGCAAGACGAGTTCACGTCCTCTTTGTGTGATGTTTAAAATGGGTGATCCTGACCCACAAGGAGGTAGCTCTTCTCCACGTGGTGATTCAGGGACCCAGCCTCCTTCTAACTTGTGGTCCTGCCATTTTCAACACGTGGCTTCCAAGGACTCTTAGAAGAAGGGGAAGGAGGGGCACCTGGGTGGCTCCATCAGCTGAGTGTCCGACTCTTGGTTGTGGCTCAGGTTGTAACCTCAGGGTCGTGGGATCGAGCCCTGTATCAGGCTCTATGCTTAGCCCAGTCTGCTTGGGACTTTCTCTTCTTCTGCCCCCCGCCCCGTGCCCCTGCACATTTTCTTGGTCTCTCAAATAAAAAAAATCTTTAAAAGAAAAAGGAAAAAAAAAAAGAGAAGGGGAAGGAGCATGGGAGAACATGCATGGGAGATTTCCTGGGCCAGGCCCAGCCTCACACATTATTAAGACAGCCAGAAATGAGTCTCATGCCCACACCTAACTTCACAGAGGGGGCTGTGAAATGTAGCTTAGTGTGTGCCCAGGACGACGAAGTGGGTTTTATGCATAACTAGCCAAGACTCATTATTGAAATAGTCAGACTATAGAGTTTATCCCAAAGAAATAATCAGGTTTGAACACACAGATATTCGTGCACGAAGATGTTCATTGCTCTCTTATTATAAAAGTGAACCTTTGGAATGGACTTCAGTATTTAGCAATAAGGGATAAAAGACCTTACGGTCTGTTCACACAAGGGAATTCTATGCTGACACTAGGGATGGTGCTGTAGAAGGCCGTGTTTTGGGCCCACAGTCCTCAAGTGATTTATTAGGTAGTAATTCCAGGAAGCCAGGACTCCTGTGAATCAAGGTTAAATACAATCAGGCATTATCTATTTTCATTGAAACGTTCTACCACTTAGAGTCAAATACAAAATATTTACTTTCAGTATAACTCTACAAGATATTCTCTCCGCATTTTTAGGAACAGATTTCCTCAAAAGCAAAATGTACAACTGAATTATACGGCAGACTTGGTAGGAGGCTATTTCTCTTCTGATCGCCCTGGTTCCATGTCTGAGCCCCCCCTGAACAGCGGCCTCACAGGGCAGAGACTGCGTCAGGCTTGTTTACAGCCCTGCACAGCGTGGGGCTGATCGTAGGCATGTGGCAAATATTTATTGACTAAAGTTAAATTGGATGCGATGACGTCAAATGAAAAAAACAATTTGAGCGGAAAAAAAAGGCAAGGAAAAAACCCCCAAACATTCAGCCTGATGCCAGCTATGTAAAAAGAAGTTCATAGATGTGTCTAAAAAGACGGCAAGAGAACATATCAGCCTTCTTGCACTGTGTCATGTTCTCTTATTTAGAATTTTCTATTTTTTTATAGTGATTCATTTGCATAATCATTCACATCTATCATTTGCATAGTCAAAATAAACAGAAACAGTTATTCTTAGAAAAGACTGCTTGTAGGGACCAGAAATGCAGCTCTGAGGCTGTGCCTTGGAGATATCACAGGGTGAGGGGCATGGTACCTTCTCGCATTGAAGGCTGAGGTGTGGGGAGCTAGTTAAGTCATTTATGCTTAGTTCCTTGGTCTGGGCGCTGGAGAACCCAGCCAGGCTGTGAGGAGCTGGAGAACACAGAGGCAGAGGATGTGGTGGGGAGCCCACTCTTCTCTCTTGGATATTCATCCCGAGACATTTTGACATTCCCTCTGAAGTGTGAGTGTGTCCTTCATCTGCACTGAGAGTTGTGTGGGTTGAGTCTCTGGCGACAGGTGTGGGGTATAGGGGATGTCATCTGGGCATTTGGTTCTGTACCCCTTCTGGGAGCTTCCCCACCCTCTTAGGGTTGCTAGATAAAATGCACGGTGCCCAGTTAAATTTCAATTTCAGATAAACAACGAACCGTATTTTTGTATAAATATGGCCCAAAGATTGCACCCTTCACGTAACCCTAGCAAGCTCAAGAGCCTTGTTTTGGTGAAATGGCCTGCTACGTGAGAAGTGAGGGAGTTGTCTGAGCTCCCATCGGAGTCGGAACCTGAAGCCCAATAAAATGAGCCTCCTGCCTCTCTCTGCCCACCTCCTTTCCATCTTCCCAACCTCTGTCTTCCTCCTACGGGACTGCCAGGAGTGCTGTCTACACCCAGGGCTGCACCACCACTATCAGGGTGTGTAAATTCAGGGTACTTTCCCTGGAAACCCTCCCTTGGGGCGCATCAACCTTGCAGACTCTTCTGGGAGTCTTTTCGGAGCTCACCCCCTCTGCCTCTGGGTCTGAAAAGGACAGCAGGGCCCCCCCACCCCCACCCGACTGCAGGAGCTGCCAGGTCCTAGGTGTAACTGGGAGCAGGGCCTGCTTCTCCCAGGCCCGTCGCTAACACTTGTCAAAGAAATACCAAACAGTTCTTTTGGGTTGCTGGTTGGTTTTGAAAAGGAAATCTTCAGAGGAGGGTGATGAATAAATCATCCACGAATATGGAATTTTCCATCTTTCAAAACATTAGGTCAAACCAAGTGAAATTGCCAGTAGTTCTCTGCTTTGGACTTTACAAAACCAGCAGTTTAGATGCCGTAATTGTAACACTACACACAGCCACAAGATACCCCCCACGCGCACAAACGTGCACTGTCTGTGTACAGACAGACTTATGTTACAGGGGGTTTAGCAAAGGGGCTCAGAATGACCAGCCCTGCCCCAGACAACTGCTCCAGCTGGCGTTTTTCTCAGAATTGTAAATTGAATTGAACAAGTTTGCACAATCCCCTCTGTTTACTCAGTGCCTACTTCTGGAGAAACCGCTGGGGTCAAGTTCTCTCTGCTGCAAAGCCATGGCCTCCTGAGGTGTCCACGGGTGAGAAGGAAAAACAGTAAGACATTCCTGAGAACATGGGCAGGATGGGATAACCCCATCCAGGATGGTAAAGCAGGCTCAGGGCACATGCCAGTTAAAAGAGCAGGAGGCACAAAACTTTCAATGAGGCTTGACGATAGGATGATCTGGAAAAGTCCAGAAGCCCAGGTAGGAGAGTGTTTGGTCTATGAGTATTTATGTGGAAAGCAGTCTGTTGGGATGGGGTGGTTTCTTCTTTAACTATCCTACCATAGCTCCTTCATTTGCAAGCAACTGAGGCCAGTTATTCAGCCCCTCTGAGCCTCAGTTTTCTCATCTGTAAAATGGAGAGAGTAATTTCTACCTCACTGAGTGGCAGTGAACATCTGACAAAGAAAGGTAAAGGGAAGCATGCTATAAACTGTGAAAGCTCTAGGTAATTGTCACGTACCATGAACAGTGAGAATTCCCTCCCTGGAGGGGAGTTAAGGGAAGGAAGAGGTAGTTTCTCAGAGGCTTGGAGAATCAGACCATCAGGGAGTGATCCCAGTAGCCTAGGGAGGAAGAATGGACTGCAGTGGCAATGGTGGGTGGACAGGAAGAGAGCAGAGTTGTTAGGGAACGAGCCTCAGCCCTGCTGGGATGAAGGACGTGATACGGGGCACCAATGTTCATGATCATTCCAGTCCTTTCAGAGCTGCCAGCGTCGATTGAGGGTTCCCCTGCATGGCCAGGACCGTGGTGTGGCTCCAGCCTGCCCTTCTCTCAGGTTTCTGGAAACACAGAAGCCCTGGGAGTATCCGCCTTGTAGACTCTTCTCCAATGGCTTACAGTATGCTGTGGTGTAGTGTTTCTCAAGCATCATCGACCTTAAATATTTTAGAAATCATCATGTAGTGATTTACGGCAATAACAGTTTGAGCATAAATGTTCAATAGTCGATACTGAAATCTCGAATATGCATGTACATTATAGGACGAGGTACCTCACGCAGCCTGTGATCTTCCAGTAGATGCTCCTGCTAGGAGCTTCTATGGCACACTCCCTACTCGCCTTGCTGCGGTGCTTGTCCTCCTTGGAGGAAAATAATCTTCAAGAAAAGTGATGGAACACAACTCAAACTAGCTTAAGCTAAAAAGAAGAGAGTTTCTTGGCTCAATCACTGGAAGCTTCAGTGGGGCAGCTCACTTCGGGGCTCTGGGTCTCTCTCAATTTCCTGGACCAGTTATCTCCACGGATGGGCAGATCACCAGCCTCCAATGCTTGCATCCTCCCGCTTAGCAACACCCGTGAAAAGACGGGGTCTTTCAGGATTGCAACGGCAGGGAAGTTCCAGGGGGATCCTGATTGGCTCATCTTTGGTCACGTGTCCGTTCCTGAACCAATGATTGTGGTCAGGAGAGTGGGTCTCTGATGGACCTCTTGGAGGGAGTGGGCAGAATCAGCCTCCTTTCTGTGCCTCAGAGATCGCATTCCCTGTCGGAAAGGGGAGTTCTCTTGCTAGAAGAAAGGGAGGAATGGATGCCAGAGGACAAAGCACAGGGTCCCCTCGCCGTACTTTAATGTTACAGCTTGTGAACTGTCCTCTCCGAGCCCTCAGCATAGCACCCTCAGGACAGCTGCCTGGAGTCAGTGCTTCATCTATATCTGTTGAATTAATGAATAAATGAACAAGTGAATGAGCTACTTCAGCTAGTTAGGTGGTAAATTCTGCATCTCTAATGGGACGTCCTGTTATTCATAGGTATAGCACACTGTTTTCTTTTTTTAAATTGAGGTGAAATTTATGTAACATAAAAGTTAACCATCTAACGATATACAGTCCGGGGGTATCTAGTACAGTAACAAGGTTGTGCCGCCAGCACCTGTATCTAGTTCAAGAACATTCTCATCATCCCAGGGGGCGCCTGGGTGGCTCCGTCGTTAGGCGTCTGCCTTCGGCTCAGGTCCGATCCCGGGCTGCTGGGATCGAGCCCCGCATCGGGCTCCCTGCTCGGCGGGAGGCCTGCTTCTCCCTCTCCCACTCCCCCTGCTTGTGTTCCCTCTCTCTCTCTCTGTCAAATAAATAAATAAAATCTTAAAAAAAAAAAAAAAAAAGCAAAACATTTTCATCATCCCAAAAGAAAACCCTTGCCTATTAAAGCAGTCACTCCCCATTACCTCCTTCCCTACCCCCCGCCCCCCACTCCCACCCAGCCCCTGGCAACCACCAAACTGTTTTCTGTCTCTATGGATTTACCTGTTCTGGATATTTCATATGCCATCCTATTTCTTTCTTTCTTTTTTTTTTTTTTAAAGCGTTTATTTATTTATTCATGAGAGACAGAGAGAGAGAGAAGCAGAGGGAGAAGCAGGCTCCCAAGGAGCAGGGAGCCCGATGCGGGACTCGATCCCAGGACCCTGGGACCATGACCTGAGCCGAAGGCAGGCGCTCAACCGTCTGAGCCACCCAGGCGCCCTGCCATCCTATTTCTTAAGCACATTTATGGGGTATTTTTCTTATAGTTACTAAACAAACTGAAGAAAAAAAACATTATTTTTTTAAAGATTTTTTATTTATTTGACAGAGAGAGAGACAGCCAGAGAGGGAATACAAGCAGGGGGAGAGGGGGAGGGAGAAGCAGGCTTCCCGCCAAGCAGGGACCCTGATGAAGGGCCCGATTCCAGGACCCTGGGATCATGACCTGAACCGAAGGCAGATGCTTAACGACGGAGCCACCGAGGTGCCCCAAAAACATTCTTTTAAAAAAAGATTTTATTTGTTTATTTGACAGAGAGAGAGCACAAGCAGGGGCAGAGGGAGAGGGAGAAGTAGGCTTCCTGCTGAGCAATGAGCCCAACGTGGGGCTCGATTCCAGGACCCTGGGATCATGACCTGAGCCGAAGGCAGACGCTTAACCGACTGAGCCACCGAGGTGCCCCAAACATGCATTCTTTTATTTTTTTTAAGAGATGTATTTATTTATTTTAGAGAGAGAAAGACAGGGAGAGTGTGAGCAGAGGGAGGGGCAGAGGGAGAGGGAGAGAGAATCCTCAAGCAGACTCCATGCTGAACGCAGAGCCTAATATGGGGCTCGATCTTACGACCCTGAGATCATGACCTGAGCCCAAATCAAGAGTCCAACGCTTAACCAACTGAGCTACCCAGGTGCCCCAACATTATGTCTAATATATGGTTGCAAACAACACAGATCAGCTTGAGCCAGCTTAACTGAGAAAGGGGGGGATTACCAACCCACCTGAAGTCAAACCTGGTCCAAGGATCTGGTTGCCAGGGTCTGAAGACTTGCCAGAACTATCTTTTGTTTCCACTTCTTTGCATCCATCAGCCTCTTCTTTCTCTGCTCAGATGGTTTCCCCTGCTTTTTAGAGTATGTGGCAGAAGATACCCTCTCCCCAAATGCCAGGTTAATATCCCTTCTGTTCTCACCACAGTCAGAGGCTCTGTGTCCACTTCCTAATTTCTGGGAGAGGGAATCAAGTGGTCCACTTGGACCAGGGGTCTCACCCCCTGCTGTTCCCAGCCCCATCACCTACTTAGGGTCTCGGGGGCAGGGCCATCCTATAAGCGGACAGAATTGCTCTATGGAGGGCAGAGGGTGACGTGAGCCCATGTCAGCAGGAAGAGGATCAGCAGCTACTTACTCAAAGGCCAGGGCTTCTCATCGGGACACCTGCCTGTTGGTCATAAGCCAAAGGGCTGCTCTGGCCTCCCTGAGCATGGCTGTAATTGATTTCGCTTCAGAGGATTTCCTGACCCTTCTTGAGATAATAGAAAGGACTAACATGAAATTCTCTCCCAAACAAAATCAATTGCTTTCCTTCTCCCACCAGCAGACAAAGGCAGTCCGCCGTTCCTCTGAGTGAGCAGACTCCCGAAGCGTGGAGCCCAGGGCCCAGGGAGGGCAGGCTGCCTTGGTCTGGAAGGGGTCTGTGCCAGGGTGAGACAGGTTTCAGGGGACGGTCGGAGTCACATGGGTCTGAGCTGCATGCCCCCCTCAACCTTTGCCCTATTTCTGGGTCTGGGCGGCTTTCTACGCCTCCTGACAGAAGTGTTTGAAGTTGGCCGGCTTCCTAGTGCCAGAGGAGGAAGGGTGTGCACCCGAGGCCCTGGCGTGGTGGGGACAGGTTCAAGGTGGGGACTCCCAGCTACTGTGTTCATAGAAGGCACCTTCGGGGCAGCGGTCAGGAGCAGAGCCTCAGTATCTTCAGGAAGCATCTAGCTGTTGCAGCTCTGCTGGCAGCTAAGCGGGAAGAGTTCCCTGCTCCAAGAGCCAGGACCAGGGGCTCAGCAGCCTACCTGGAACTGTACTTCCTAAATCCAGCTACCTGCAGCCCCCACACCAGCCCAGCGGCGTGCCTCTCTAGACTCCCCAGGTCGAGGAAGGAGAATGAGTGTGCACTTTGGAGCCGGGCAGAGCTGTGGACTCTGGTCCTGCTGCTTACTCGTCACCTGACTGGGACAACTCGGCCTCAGCTTCTGCATCTATAAAACGAGGCTAATCGTGTCTGTCTTTTGTTCTCTTTTTTTTTTATTTAAAGATTTTATTTATTTATTTGACAGAGAGAGAGAGACAGCGAGAGAGGGAACACAAGCAGGGGGAGTGGGAGAGGGAGAAGCAGGCTTCCCGCAGAGCAGGGAGCCCGATGCGGGGCTCGATCCCAGGACCCTGGGATCATGACCTGAGCCGAAGGCAGATGCTTAACGACTGAGCCACCCAGGTGCCCGTCTTTTGTTCTCTTGACGGAAGGATCAGATAAGGCACAGAGCTTAGCTTGGTGGTACAAAGGAGTTTATGTTTATCCCAAAGAATCCAAAAGTGTTGAGCATATTATTGTAGTCGGGCAGGAGCCACACCCACTGCTTTGGCTTCTCCCGAGTCTCTCTGCTGTGTCCTAGCTCATACCTTAAGTTGCTGGTTATCTCTGGGCAAGGGGCTTCCACACTTTTGGCCTCAGTTTTCTCATCTGTAAAATGGGGTTGTGAGAGAAGATTATCTTCTAGGTCCCCCCTGGCAGGGAAGCCCAGGTCTACCGGGTCCTCTGGGAAGGAGCACGAGTTCCCCAGAGCCCAAGCCTTGAAGGCTGACCACTTACAAGACGGCTAGAGACCAAGCAGGCCTATCCTCTGAGCCCCGCAGTCTGGAAAGCCCTGAGCACGGAGAAAGTGTTCTCTGTACGTGTGAAGGAAAGAGACTGCTCTGCCATTTGACTTCCCAGATTTGGTGCTTTGCTTCTAGAGCTTGAAGTTGCCAGTCCAGAAGCCTTATGAATTACAAAGAGTTTTCCGAAACCAAAGGCCACTGGAATATGCTATCAAAGAAGACTTGTTCACACTGGCACTTATAATGAGTGTAGGGCATTACCCTTTGAAAATGACTTTTCCCATGCAGTTTCAGAATGAAAAATGCAATATTGTGGGAGATCGTTGACCAGAGAGCCCAGAACAGCAGAGTCACCATAACATAGTCTTTTCCTTGGACATCTATGAAACTTTGTTGGCAATACTCAAGAAAAGGGTTTGGGTATTATGCAAGAGCCAGTTTATTTGCTTCATTCCTCATGAAGCTCAGCTCATGGTGGTCATGCGACGAGGTCAATCATTTCTCCTGGGACCCCAGGCTGACCTCAAGCCTCGTGGGGTAGACTGTGCATGGTGACGTACCCCTGTGCATGCTGTCTGACTGGAACTTCTAGGCGCTGGGTGAGGAGGCCACCTGGTGCAGGGGAGGGAGCCCTAGAGCTTGAGACAGCTCTCTGTCTTAATTCTGGCACATGTCCTTCGCTGTGTGGTTTTGGGCTAGTTGTTTCATCTCTCTGAGCTTCAGCTTCTTGGTCCGTAACATAGGGAGATAGCCTTGTGCTCCCTCCCTCCCGTGGAAGGTGGTCTGGAGTGGGGCAGGAGCTAACATATATGTTGAAAATGCTTTGCAAGGTGTAAAGCTCTATGCCCATCCCTGTGCTTCTTCTACGAAGTACTCTGCTTTTTGCAATCACTGTTGCTGGTTGATTATTATAGTTACTGGTCAATGAGGATATCATCAGTCTTTGGAAGGAAGGAAGGGACTCTGGGAAGACTTGGGGGGCCCTGAGGGCAGGTTGTTACTTTGTTACATCATTGATATGTGGTCGCCCAACGAGGAAGTGATGGCTTCAGCCTTCGACCTTGCCTACACCCACGCCAACTCAAATTCCCCAGTGGTTTTTGAACTCTGCTCTGTGGAACCTTAGATTGTTGTAGAGGCTTCGGGGATTCTACAAATATCTGAGCATCACTGTTACAGCGCTGATGGTATTACTTAATGCCCCAGTGACAGTTCTTGTCCCAGCTGGTGGAATTTGAATCCACGTGCACCTCTGTCCTCTGTATCCTCGGTTTTCCCCAGTTATGAACATCCTGAAGGGTCCCTAAACATCATGCTCAGGAAAAGCCTCCAGACCTCTCTGACTGCATAGAGTTCCCCTCCTTTTCTCTTTCCTGGGCTCTGGTGATCGACCGAAGAGGACACGCTCAAACGGTGCTGCTCTAAGTTTTTTAGGTGGGCAACGCGGGGAGACAGCAGAGCGCTCGTCCTTGCAAAGTGCGGGAGGAATAAATGTGGCAAGAGGCGGGAGCGGAGCAATTTGGGCTTCATCATTCGGCAGCTTTGCCTCCTGAGAATACCTTGTGGTTTGGGAAATGACCCTTTAGGCTCACTGTAGCATTTTTCTTCGAATAAATGACAAACATCCATCATGTAATACATCCCTTGCAACATTTCAGCCTGTCACTAATGACCTTATTGGAAAGAACATTTGATTTAAGATTTAAACCGTTCACGACAACCTCTCTTAGCTTGGGTACATACATTTGAAATAAAATTAATATGATTTTAGCCCACGGTCAAGTAGTAAATCCATGACTTTTCCAGAAAATAATCAGCAATCTCCTCTCCCCCACCCTTCAATTCTTTAACGCAAATGTGCTTAAATCAAGCCCCGCGGGGTCCTGGAAATATAGTTAGAGGACTTTATCCATTTTTGACCAACTGAAGGTATATTCTCCGAGGTGTCAAAAGAATTATTATCTTATTTTAGGAGTCAAGGTTGGAGTAGCCCGTGTCTGTTATTCTTTCTGAGAGCTGCACATCAGATCCGAAACTGATGGTCTCTGTGGCTGAGGAAATGATTTCAGTCTGGGGAAAAGACACCGAATATCGTAGTGGCATCTGATAGCTTTTGTAAAAGCTGAAGAAATGTTGCTTCTGGTGGAACTTGTACTTTAATTAATATACACCCCTCTGCAACGCCTTCGTGCAAACGTCTTAAATCTCCAATGGGAGAGACGTGGCCCTGACCTTGGTCTTCTTTGCTTAGGATGTGCAAGTGTGTGCACTAGGTGTTTCCTAGCCCGGCCCATTTGTGGGTGGTGGGTACACGAGTGTGGCGTTTCTCTGCTTTGAGAAAAGTGCAGCCTCTTCTGGCTTCCCGGCAGCTCCTTGGGGAGGTCTCTGGCGCTGGAGGGCAGTGATGGTGAGGCGCCTTCCCCGAGGAAGGAGCCGGCTCCCTTATTGACGGGGAATTGAAATGGGAGCGTGTCTACACTGGTACCACAACGTTCTGGTTCCGTGCCGGGCACTGTTGCAGGTGCTCTGCACACGACAGTGAACAAGGCAGATGTGGTCCCTGAGCTCATGGTGGTGATATCCGGGGGAGGGGGGGCGGGCAGATAAGTCAACAGGCAATTGCTAGAAAGTTGATCAACTCAGAGAAGGAAGCATAGGGCCCTGTGGGAATATATGGCAGGGGAACTTACCCGGAGGCCCTCTTGGAGGAGGTGACGTTTATGCTGAGGTCTGTGGTGTGGAAGCATGGAACATAGGCTATGAAGCAGAGCTGGATGCTTCTCACACCACCTTGCAGAGATTGTCACGTGGCTCTTATTCCAGCCAACTCCTCTTCCCAGGGCTGTGGCCAGAATTGCCCCACCCCCACCAACCTTTCCCAAAAGTTTATAGACCTCACTGCCTCTTCTCTTAGGTGGAAATCCCTCCCCTCCCAGGGGGCCCCCATTTCTTCTCTGCACAGGGATTACTGGTGCGGTGGTGTCAGTGAGTCTTTGGATTTCCCAGATAAACCTAAATCCTCTGTGTTTAATCATTCTGACTAAGACTCTGTCCCAGATGAAGAAAGGATACAAACCTGAGGGCTCAGACTGGTTTAACAGTCAGGTTATGGGTCCAGCAGATCAACGCAAGGTCATGGGGCAGGTGTCTCATAGGGGAGGCTTTGGGACTGGCTGGGCCCCAGACCAGCCAGTGGGCTGAGCTCCTTCAGGGCACAGATGCTTGGACCAGACAGTCCTTGGTTGGGAGGCTTTTGCTGAGTTTGGGGTGCAGTGCTTCTTCTGTGGAAATGAGAACAAATGGGCCCAGCTTTTCAGAATTAATCAGAAATGTTCTTCCTGAGTCAGCTCAGGACCTCCTTTGCAGGCAGGCTGAGAAGACCCCCTTGCCTTGTATCCCACTGCCCGGGGTGGGGGGGTGAAGGGATGGGGGGAGTCTTCTCCAGGACCTTTCCCAGAGGGGCTCTCTGCCTTGTTGCCTCCCCTTGCCTTCCATCCTGTCTGGGCTCTGTCCCTGCTCCCTTCCCCTATTGGTCTGGCTTTCCCCTGGATTTCCAGTCACACTCAAGTCCTATAATCTGACACTAGGTCCTTCGCGTGCCCAGCCTTCATGCTGAGCTCCCAACCCTGTCCTGAGCATGGGGGTCTTTGCTCTGGAAAGCCTGGGACAGGCTCTTGGGGGCCGGTCCCGTCCCTTTCAACATGGGACACTGAGAGACACCAAGTGGCGGCAAGAACTCCAGGTGAGAGTGAGCACCTGCCCTGAAGACCCAGATTGCTGGGAGATCCGGATGTGGTGAGTGGGAGCAGGCGCTTGGCCACCAGAGGGTGCAACTGCTGAGGAATGGGCTGCGAGCCTGGCCTAGGGAGGGAGGAGTCATGGCGGGGCCAAGGGAACGACCTCTGACCCTCTAAGATTTGGCTCCTCCTTCCTTCCCTGGTCCCCTCTCAGCTCCGGCGTTCCCCCCATTTGCTTATGCTGGAATAAGGGGGCCTCCTTGCCACACCCTCCATCCAATCCATCCCTGGACTCTTCCTCAGAAACTTCTGGAACCTGGTCACCTCTCTCTACCCAGCTGCCTCTGGCTTGGCCTGTGTCCCTGTCCCTGTCACCTCTCCCCAGACCTTCAGTCACATTGTCATTCCCAGCTTCTATTTTTTCTTTCCCGAGGGTCTCCTCAGCCTAAGTGAGAAGTCTCGCATATATTTTCTTGTGCCACCCCATCCTTTTCCTTAACTGCACTTACCATAATTTGCAATAACATACTCATCAGAGTGATGATTGTCTCTCTCTCCTACCTCTGTACACTTGGGACTAAACGGACGAGGAATGTTTGGCTCAATATCCCCAAGCAGAGCCTGGCACACAGGAGACCCTGATATTTACTGAAGCCACCGGCCACGCGTAGCTATTTACATTTAAATGATGAAAGTTAAATAAAATAGAAAGATTCAGTTCCTCAGACCCACTGACCACATTTCAGTGGCTTGGGGCTCATGGCCGCGGCACTGGGCAGCACAGAACGTTTCCACCACTGCAGAAAGTTTTACTGGGCCATGCACGCAGCTGGCTAAGAAATTTAATTTCTAACTCAAGCTCCTCTTCTGCTGAGTAAGGGACACTTTCTGTTCTGTTTGGGGTCCCTCTCCCTCTTCCTGTGCTGGGACAACCGCTAGGAGTCTCGCGTAATGCCAGAGTTTCAGGTGGGGCCTTGGTGCTGTCCACACGGTCATTCTGGAGCATGCACCTCCTCTAGCACCAGCCCATGAAGAGCAAATAGTGCTGAAAGTCTTATAATGAAAAAGAGCAACACCAGCCTCCCTCTCCCCCTCCTTGGCTTCTTCTCATTCCCCAGAGGCATCCTTTTCCACGAAAAAAAAAAAAAAAGCGATTTCTCCAGGATCATAAATAATATGTATTTATGGCTCTCTTTTGATTTGTCCACTTTAGACATTTTCTGCTTAATTCCTATTATAGTAGATGAGAATTTTTTGCTTTTGTTCGTCCTCTTCAACTCTCTCATCCTTTCAGTTTTCTTGTCTTAGAGTTTTTTGACAGTACAAGGCGTTACTATAACAATACTGTTATTGTTCACTATTGAATGCACTATGATCCTATGTCATTTTTTGAACAGCTCTTTTAAAAAGTTAAGAATTGTGGGGCGCCTGGATGGCTCAGTCGGTTAAGCGTCTGCTTCTTGATTTCGCCTCGGGTCATGATCTCAGGGTAGTGTTATCGGGCCCCGCATCCAGTTCCACGTTCAGTGGGGAATCTGCTTGAGATTCTCTCTCTCCCTCTGTCCCTCCTTCGCTCCCTGAAATAAATGAATAAATCTTTAAAAAAAACGTTAATAACTGTGACATTTTATTTTTTTTCTTGTTTTCTTTGCATTCCTGGCAAAACTTCCTCACATCCTCTAATAATTTGCTAGGACAGTTTTTAGTGCAAATTTGCATATATACCTTTTATCTGCCCCCCACCCTGAAGAAAAAGACTCTTGGAGTCCTCTGTGCTCCTGGCCCACCCCGTCCTGGCCCACTGAATGGCCATCCTCCTGGGGTTCCCCTTACTTCTCACCTGTGCTGGGAACTCTGTTTCCTCAACCCGTGGCTCTGTTTGTCATGATTTCATCCTTCATGTTGGCCAAGTACAGCTATGGCAGCTCTTGAGACAGGGGGCCATCAGAGGTAAACTTTTTGAGTCCATGAATGTCCGAAAATATCTCTATCCTAGCCTCACCCTTGGTGGATAGTTTCACTGGGGCAAGAATTTTAGGCTGAAAATAATTTTTAGTCAGAATGTTAAGGTGCTGCCTCATTATTTTTTGGCTTCTGGCGTTGCTGTTTACAAGTCCCAAACTAGCCCATGGAAGTAGTGGTGGGAGACAGAGAGAGAGAGAGAGGCCCACATGGAAGCTGCAGTGTGTCTTTTATAACCTAATCCTAGAAGTGACTTACTGTTGCTTCTACCGTGTTCTGTTGTTCACACAGACTGACCCTGGTCCAGCGTAGGAGGACACAACACAGATGTGTGGGTAGCAGGAAATGGGGAACGTTGGGGGCCATCTTGGATCTTGGTTATCATGGTTTCTTGGTCTATGTGCTCTTTATATGGATTTTCAAAAAGTCCACCATTTACGGTGCCCCATGTTCCAGGCTATCTTTTGCCTCCAATACTTTTTGCTTTTCTGTGACTCTGAGGTGATGAACTGGTTTGCTTCTCATGATCTCTTTCTCTGGCACTCAGCTTTGACCTTTCTCTGCCATGTCATTTTTCATTCCTTTATTCTTCTCTATTTCTATATGTCATGGTTCAACTTTACAGATAACTTGTAGCCTCATTAATACGGAGTTTCTGTTTCTGTATCTTGCTCTCCTTATTATCTTGGGATGAGTTTTGAGAAGGGAAGGCAGGGGGTAGAAAGATTTTTGCTCTACCATTTTGGAATCAGAAATCTTTCCAGAAAATCCCCAGCTAGTCGGTCCAGTTTTGCTCTTCTTCATGTATCTTCTGTGCCTCAAATCTACCTAGGATTTATGAATTTTCAGTTCAAAAGCCAATAATGAACTCATTTGTTCTCTGTATTTGGCTATGTGATCCCTTCCCGGAGATAGTTAGCATAAAATGAGTGCTCAGATTTGTGAAGAGAGAAGGACAAAGGGTAAAAGAAATGTATGGAGCTGGGGCATCCTGGTCTTTTATCAAATGTGTTATTCTGTTATAACAGTTAAAGATGAGAAAAAAATAAAGATCAGGAACTCTGGAAACTCCAGAGAGAAGCTGGGCACTTAGTCATGAGGTATGCTTTCAAATTTAAAATGGAAACCACAGGAGAACTCCAACTGTTAGAAACGAAGAGAAGGAGAACCTAGCAAGTTAACAAACTAGCATTTGATGACTCAGGCAAAATCTAGCTAACATGATCATCTCATCGGTCCACTTACTTTGCAAATGGGGAAACTGAGGTCAGGGAAGGGAAGGGACCGGACCAAGGTCACAGAGTCAGTTAAGAGCAGAGATCAGATCTGAACTTTGGCTTTCACTTTGGTGCTTTTATCACTGTACCAAGAAGACTTTGACATTTTTATGACATTCCTCCTTTCTTTATCATTTGGAAATGGTTTTGACAATTCTCTACCCACCTCTTTATTTCTGAAGAGCAAGAACATAGTTTTTACCGATAGCCAGATGGCCTTTTCTCTGCCATCAGTCTTGATAATGGTAGTTGTGTGCAGGGAATAAATACAGAAGTTTGGGAAGTGCATCTTGAAGGTAAACAGTTGTCCTTATGGCAGGACTTCATGGAGCCTCTACCTTGTCAATGTACACGGTAAGTCTTCAAGAGATATATGGTCAGTAGATTGGTCTGCTCGGGTTACCATAGTAAAATACCACAGACTGGGCGGCTACACCAACAGAGATTTATTTTCTCACAGTCTGTAGGCTGAAGTCCAAGATCAAGTTGCCATCAGGGTTGATTTCTTCTGAGGCCTTTCTCCTTGGCTTTGAGATGGCTACTTTCTTGCTGTGTCTGTCTTCATGCAGTCTTTCCTCTGTGTGCACGCCTCGGTGGTATCTCTCTGTGTTTCCAAATTTCCTCTTCCTATAAGGACACCGGGATTGGATTGGATTAAGGCCCATTCTAAAGGTCTCATTTTAACTTCATCATCTCTTTAAGAGCTCCTGTCGCCAAAGGCAGGCACATTCTGAGGTCCTGAAGGTTAAGGCTGCAAAATATGAATTTTGGGGGAGATACAGTTCAGCCCCCAGCCGTCAGTGTTTCCCTGTCTTAGTGGGTGGTGGACTCCTTTTCAGTATTGAGGAATTTGTGGTTGAGGGAACATTCTTCAGGAAATGGTGCTCTCGGGAAACACAACAAGCCACAGCTGAAAAGATGCAGGACACTGTACCAATGTCCAAGATTTGCTATCACTGGTCTCGGGATGAAAATCAGGAATATATGATGGTGGGTGTCTAGGGGAAGGGACAGAGCTGGCTAGAAACAGCAGCTTTTTAACATTTAAAAATTTTATTTATTTGTTTTTTTTAAGAATATGGGGTGGCACATAGAATGGAAGGGAGGACCCCGGGAACCGAGGCCCTGTTTCTCTGTCTCTCTAGGCCTCTTGATATCTCTCTGATCTCTGCCTCTCTCTGCTTGGCTTCCTTTAGTTTACTCCCTTTTCCTGCAGGTGGATTTCTCCTTGACCCCCAAATAAGAGAGTATTCCTTGTCAGATCCAACATAAGAAGATTCTCATGGCTTACATTGTGGAGGGACATTTGGTTCTTTTATTGGTTGCAGGCTGGATATCATCCAGAAGAGGGGAATGAAAGAGTATGGGGCAAATAAAGGTAGAAAGGGCCTTATCATGTTGCAGTGACATTGGAGGAAAGACACAGTGATCCAGCCCCAGGGTGTGCAGAACTCTCGGGGAGGATATGTCTCTTTCAGCAAGGATGTCGTGTGAGTCAGGACTTGTTCTGTGTCTTCATTTAGGGGATGGTCGTTCAGGAGTAGCCACAAGAGGAGACACAGGAAAGACTAGGAAAGCAAAGTTTATTATACTCCCAGGTCACAGAAGTAGGAGGCATGCCACGCAGGACCAAACGGGGAAGCACTAGTGTTCATCAGGAGGTAGAAGGACAGGAGCGAGGAGAAAGCCAAAGTCATGGCCTTTATTGGAGTTTCCATGGGAAAGGCAAGGCAGGGCAGGGTAAGCAGTGGAGGATCAGCTAGTTTAATAATTTTGATGAGCTCCAGGCTATGGAGGTGGTCCTTAGTTGCCTAGTACCTGGCCCTGGGAATGATTAAAAAATATTGCCTCTAGGCATGTTCCTGGTGAAGTGTTTTGCTATCGCTAAGATTTGGCTAGGTTAGGCATGAGGGGGAGCCCTGGTAAGAGAGAATACAAAGGCAACAAATTTCTGGGTAGCAGGCCAAAAACACTTTAGGTGCCAAAGAGTGACTCTTGACAAAGGATTTACGGCTGAACGGTGGAGTCAATCAGCACTTCTGTCCTTCCTTCTTTTTTCCTTCTTCCTTCCTTCCCCTTTTGGGGTTCCTGCCTTCAGAATCCCCCTGGATCCTGTCATGCTCAGTGGCTCCTAAATTAGAGAAGAGCAATGCCCATCTCTCTTTGTGTCCAAGGGTAGATGGCCTCCATCATTCATTCATTCAACAGTGTTCTTTTTTTTTTTTTTAAGATTAATTTATTTAAAAGAGAGATCCCTGAGATCATGACCTGAGCTGAAATCAAGAGTTGGATGCTCAGCTGACTGAGCCACCCAGGCACCTCTCCATTCAACAATTTTCTTTTTTTAAAAAATTTTTTATTGTTATGTTAATCCCCATACATTACATCATTAGTTTTAGATATAGTGTTCCATGATTCATTGTTTGTGCATAACACCCAGTGCTCCATGCAGAACGTGCCCTCTTTAATACCCATCACCAGGCTAACCCATCCTCCCACCCTCAACAATTTTCTAAGAGCAGATTGTATCTTCGGCTCTGTGGGAGGTTCTGGGAACATGTGGTCAGATCAGAGGGCAGATGAAGTCTAGCGATCCTGTTCAGGGGGTGTGGAGTGATTATTGGTCTTTCTCTGGGTCCCCATTGCCATTTTCAGACCATTTCTCATTCATCCTCATAGAAAAGCACCTTTCTCTTCCAGGGTTATCTTCATCTGGCCAAAAGACCAAAAAAGCTTGAGAGAGGAATTGTCAGTGGGCTGAGCCTCAAAGGATGGGCAGTTTTTCCAGCTGAAGAAGATGGGGGAGTGGCTAAAGAGGGGACAGTAGAGACAGAGAAAGGAGAGGGTCAAATATATCATTAGAATTTTAGGCTGGTGGGCACAGCTCTGTTTCCCTTAGTTTCCAGTGAGATTACCCTCCTGGCACCAGAAAATGCCCCATTGCCCATCCCCTGGGGGAATATCTTCCAGTTGAAACTTTCTCAATCTGCTTTGCAGAGTTGAGTCTCCTTGTAACCCTTTTCTAGGAAATTTTGTCCTTGAAGGCAGCCGAGAGAGGTCCATTTAGCATTGAGACCGGTTTAAAGTGGGAAAGGTACAAGGATAATACGGCTTTGCGCAAAGTGGGTTTCTTTTTCACCATTGTGTTTGCATAGATGGTTCGTGGCTGAAGATTTCCCTCTGGAAAAGGTCAAGTCTTTTTTTTTTTTTTTTACCAATCCCAGAGGAAGTGTAATTGACATGAAGTTTGTAGGCTCACTCAGTAGTTTAACCCATTTATAAAAGCAGATCTTAAATTAAAAAAAAAAAAATAACAGCACTGGCTTGATATTTTCTGGTTGTACAGTGGTTGATCACCCATAATTTCAGGAACACTGATGCAGTATGCAAGAGAAGAAGCCTTTGATTAGATTTAAATGGACATCTTGAATAGAGTCTAAAATGGGAAAAGAAAGCAGAGCTGCCCTTTGATTCTGCAAAAATAAAACCAATTTGCCTTGAAAAAACGTATCTCATTTTCTTTCTCTTTTCATATTTGCAAGTTAAATAGGATTAAATCCCAATCAGCCATTCATTATATATTTGCCAGATAGGTCGACTTCGACCTGGCTGAGTGTCAGATCTCCTCATGGCCAAGTTGAGTGTCAGGTACTTTGATTTACAGGGAGCTTCAGGAGCTGCTTGTGGCATCCTCTTTTCCTACTCAGAAAATGTGTTTTTTTTTCTCCCCACCCCTCATAATTTAGAACTCCATCTCTTACGTCTGTGGACAGCATATAACTTTTGAGAATGCAGAACATGACCAAAGATATTGGAATGCATAACGTGAGGAAACCTAAAAGGAATACATAAATTCAAGATATCTAAAATCAATGGCTACTCACTAAGGTCTAATATTCTATATTTGGATAATTATTTTCACTTCTATTTCAGTTTTGAGACCCCACAGAATGAGTACTTAGGGTTTTTTTTTTTTTTTTCTTTGCCACAATGGATAAGATGTTTTGGAAATGAAGAATTCACTTCTGTGGTGGCCATCCTCCAGGCATAAGCAAAGTCCTTTCCTAACATGGTCACCTGGGGACTGAGATGTCAGAGTAGATAACTGTTTGAAAGAGGAAATGAGATTTCATCAGCCCTCTGTGTACCTTTGGAGCATGGTCAGATGGTCTTCATTGGATGGAAATAAAAATGTCTCTCTTTCTTTCTTTCTTTCTTTCTTTCTTTCTTTCTTTCTTTCTTTCTTTCTTTCCTCTTTCTTCTTTCTTTCTTTTTCTTTCTTTCTTTCTTTCTTTCTTTCTTTCTTTCTTTCTTTCTTTCTTTCTTTCTTTCTTTCTTTCTTTCTTTCTTTTGGAACAAGAATTTTGGCTAAAATAAGATCAGGAGGACCTCTATGCTGAGGACTTGGTAAAGGGACACACAAGGGATAAATGTATGTACATAGCTGGTTCACTGTACCCAGAACTTGTTCTCTGTATTCATAACCTGTGACTGCCCTAAAGGGACAGATTAAAATTCAAAGCAGACAGATCCTTGGCTGTTTGATTTCAGACACAAAATTGGAAACAGGCTGATAAACATACACAGCACGCATCCCACTCTCATTCCCTCTGTGTTCCATTACACTGGGCTCGGCAGAGGCAGAACCCTGTCAGCTCTGGCTGAGAAGGGTTCCCCCTTTCCTCCCTGATGGCAAGAGTCTGGTTGTTCCAATCGAGTCTTCTTCTTCTTCTTTTTTTTATTATGTTATGTTAATCACCATACATTACATCATTAGTTTTTGATGTAGTGTTCCATGATTCATTGTTTGCATATAACACCCAGTGCTCCATTCAGTACTACCTCCGTTTCTCCAGTGTGTTTGAAACAGATGAGGTCTGGAGGGGCCTGGGTGGGAGCAAGCTCACATTTATTCCACTACCTTTCCGTGGGCTGGGGGAAGCAGGGGAGGCTTTACTCACATGAAGATACCCCATCTCCCTTTTGGGAGAATGGCCATGGTCATGAGACTCCCAAGACCTTAGTGATAAGTGATACCATTGGCTCGGTGACTCCATCCCCCATGATTTCAGGGGTGTGGCTGAGGTCTTTCATTGATCAGATTCTTTCTCTTTCCCTACTTGCCATTTAATTCTTGGATTTTTGAGGTCAAGACTCAACTCCGTATTTTCTTAAATGGGCAAATTTTGCATTAATCGTTGAAAGCTCAGGCATTGTCTTGCTGGACAATGACGGTCTTAGGTCTAAGGTTATAGAAGGTCATTCCTAGAGTCCTGAGATCAGGCACGCTCATCCACGTTTTGAGCTTCATGGATCCTTGGAGGAAATGGACAGCTTTGCTTTTAGGGACAGAGCAGCTGACGACATTAGATTCTGGGCGCTGTTGGTGTCTTTAACCATACTAGTCTGTCAGCTGTAGGGCGAGGAAGTGGGCATTTGTGATTAACAATTCATGGAGTTCTCATTCTTTTTTTTTTTTAGGTTACCACATAAATTTATTTTTTTATTTTATTATGTTATGATAGTCACCATACAATACATCATTAGTTTTTGATGTGGTGATCCAGGATTCATTGTTTTCGTACAACCCCCAGTGCTCCATGCAGTACGTGCCCTCCTTAATACCCATCACCGGGCTAACCAATCGCCCCTCCCCCTTCCCCTCTAAAACCCTGTTTGTTTCTCAGAGTCCATAGTCTCTCATGGTTCATCTCTCCCTCCCATTTCATTCTTAATGATTAATCAGTTTCTTATTAATGATTCCCGGGTATTCTGAGCACTAATAAAACTAATGATTACTTTTGAATATTAGCAGGGTTGTGTGTCCCTTTTAGAGATGGATGGTTGTCAAGTACATATGCTTTAGAGCGAGTGTCAAGCCTAGACTGCCTTTTTGGAAACTGCTCTCTCTCTCCTTCTAAGAGCCTAGATTTGTGCCCTGTGATCTTGGCCCCTTAACTACATATGGCTGATGGAACCGTGGGTGGATTCCTAACTCAGGGAGATTATTAGGGACAGAGTATTTGCGTCCCTACCACAATTCATATGTGGAAAGCCTATCCCCCAAAGTGATGGTACTAGGAGGTAAATCCTTTGGGAGGTAATTGGGGTTAGATGAGGCCCTGAGGGTGAAGCCCTCATGAACGGGATCCATGCCCATATAAGGGTTACAAGAGAGTTTGCTTGTGAGGATACAATGAGCAGTTGACCATCTGCAACCCGGAAGAGGGTTCTCACCACAGCCTGACCATGCCCGCACCCTGATCTTGGACTTCTAGCCTCCAGAACTGTAAGAAGGAAATTTCTATTGTTCTAAGCCACCCAGTCTACGGTGTTTTGCTATAGCAGCCCAAACTGACTAAGACAGGCATCTGTGATGCATCGAGTCAATCCATTATTGCTATTGGTCAGCTGAACAAAAGGCTATAGAGACTGGCTGGATGAGATGGTGTTGGGCAACGAAGAGTAACACGGTGTCGGGGCCAGAGCTGGTGCCGAGGCCAGCCAGACCCACGGGCAAGCTGAAGGCATGGGGAGAGACTCTAGAGCTGGTCTTTGGGTAGCACGAGTCAGGAGAAGCAGAGCTGCAAGAGCACGTGGCCCAGAGGGAGCGCTGTGGGGACTGCCCTCACCCCCCTCTGGCCCAGATTCCTGTCCCTGGATGCTCACTGGCTATTGTTGCCTGCAATGAATGATTCCATCTAGTTTGAGTGGGTTTCTCCTCCTTGCAAGCAGACAACCCCTGATCAGAAGAATGGCCTCTGCCTGCCAGAGGTGACTCATCACAGGGCCAGGGATAGTCCGTCTCAGTGAGAGGACACTCAGATTCCAGGCAGGCCAAGAAAGTCTGTCTTGGTGCTGGAGTGTTTCATTTGTGCCATGCGATTGGGACAGGCTATGCGGGAGATCGTCGCTCTGGGCATGGGTGTCCTGTGGGGAGCGGGGAAGACAGAAGGATGGGAAGTGACTAGAGACATTTTGGGTGCCGGAACCGTGTTAGGTGCTTTGCCCGTATGCCTTCTTTTGTCCTTTTATGGCTATGGTAGGTTGAATAATGGTCCCCCCTAATATATCCACATCCTAATCCCCAGAATCTGTGTAATTTTATATGGTCAAAGGGACTTTGCTGATGTGATTAAGTGAAGAGTCTTGAGATCGTCACTGTCCGGGTGGGCCCAGTGTAATCACAAGGGCCCTGATAAGTGGGAGGCAGGGGCAGGTCAGAGGCAGAGGAGAAGGCGATGTGATGACACAGAGGTTGGAGTGACACGCTTTCACGGTGGAGGAGGGGGCCATGAGCCAAGAAATACAGACAGCCACTAAAAGCTGAAAAAAGCAAGGAAATGGATCCTCCCCTCAGAACCTCCAGAAGGAACCAGTCCTGCTGACCACCTTGACTTTTATTTTTTTTATTCAGTTTTTTATTTTAATTCTAGTAGAACTAACATACAGTGTTATATTAGTTTCCGGTGTATAATATAGGGGTTCAACACTTCCATACATGACTCAGTGCTCATCGGGATAAGGGTTCTCTTTAGTCCTCATCCCCTAGTTCCTCCATCCCCCCCCACCTCCCCTCTGGTAGCATCAGTTTGTTCTCTGCAGTTAAGAATCTATTTCTTGGCTTCTCTCTCTCTCTTTCACTTTGCTCATTTGTTTTGTTTCTTAAAGTCCACATATGAATGAAATCATATAGTATTTGTCTTTCTCCGCCTGACTTTTTCACTTAGTGTCATACTCTCCAGCTGTATCCATGTTGTTGCAAATGGCAAGATTTCATTTTTTTAATGGTTGAATAATATTCCACTGTATAATATATACCACATCTTTATCCATTCATCTATTGGTGGACACTTGGGCTGCTTCCATAATCTGGCTATTGTCTTTTTTTTTTTTTTTTTAAAGATTTTATTTATTTATTTGACAGAAAGAGGCAGCAAGAGAGGGAACACAAGCGGGGGCAGAGGCTGAGCAAGGAGCCTGACACGGGGCTTGATCCCAGGACCCTGGGATCATGACCTGAGCTGAAGGCAGACGCTTAATGACTGAGCCACCCAGGCGCCCCCACAATCTGGCTATTGTAAATAATGCTGCAATAAACATAGGGGTGCATGTATCCCTTTGACTTAGTGTTTTTGTATTTTTGGGGTAAATACCCAGTAGTGCCATTACTAGACTGTAGGGTAGTTCTATTTTTAACTTTTTGAGGAACTCCATACGGTTTTCTGCAGTAGCTGCACCAGTTTGCATTCCCACCAACAGTGTAAGAGAGTTCCTATTTCTCCACATCTTCGCCAACACATGTTTCTTGTTTTGTTGATTTTAGCCATTCTGACAGGTGTGAGGTGATATCTCATTGTAGTTTTGATCTGTATTTCCCTGATGATGAGTGATGTTGAGTATATTTTCATGTATCTCTTGGCCTTCTGGATGTCTTTTTTTTTTTTTTTTAAAGATTTTATTTATTTATTTGACAGGGAGAGACACAGCGAGAGCGGGAACACAAGCAGGGGGAGTGGGAGAGGGAGAAGCAGGCTTCCCGCTGAGCAGGGAGCCCAATGCGGGGCTTGATCCCAGGACCCTGGGATCATGACCTGAGCTGAAGGCAGGTGCTTAACGACTGAGCCACCCAGGCGCCCCATCTGGATATCTTCTTGGGAGAAATATCTGTTCATGTCTTCTGCCCATTTTTAAATTGGATTATTTGCTTTTTGGGTGTTGAGCTTTATATGTTTCCGGTGTTCCATATAAAAAGCTTTATATGTTCTTTATATATTTTGGATACTAACCCTTTATTGGATATGTCATTTGCAAATAGTTTACCATTCAGTAGGTTGCCTTTTAGTTTTATTGATTGTTTCCTTTGCTGTGCAGAAGCTCTTTATTTTGATGTGGTCTCAATAGTTTATTTTTGTGTTTATTTCCCTCGCCTCAGAGGACATCTCTAGAAAAATGTTGCTACAGCTGGTGTCAGAGAAGTTACTGCCTGTGCTTTCTTCTAGAATTTTTATGGTTTCTGGTCTCACATTTAGGTCTTTTTAAAAATTTTTTTCTTTTCTTTTTTTTATTATTATGTTAGTCACCATACATTACATCATTAGTTTTTGATGTAGTGTTCCATGATTCATTGTTTGTGCATAACACCCAGTGCTCCATGCAGAACGTGCCCTCTTTAATACCCATCACCAGGCTAACCCATCCCCCCACCCCCTCCCCTCTAGAACCCTCAGTTTGTTTCTCAGAGTCCATCGTCTCTCATGGTTCCTCTCCCCCTCCGATTCCCCCCCCTTCATCACATTTAGGTCTTTAATTCACCTAGTGGATTTAATCCACCCAGACCACCTTGACTTTAGCCTAGTGAATCAGAGTTCAGATTTCTGACCTCCAGAGCTTCGAGAGAGTAAATCTAAGTTGTTTTTTTTTTTTTTTAAAGAAACTGTAGGTGGATATTCTTGTTTTCTTTTTTCTTTTTTTTTTATTAGGATTTTATTTATTTATTTGACACAGAGAGAGACAGCAAGAGCAGGAACACAAGCAGGGGGAGTGGGAGAGGGAGAAGCAGGCTTCCCGCGGAGCAGGGAGGCCGATGTGGGACTCGATCCCAGGACCCTGGGATCATGACCTGAGCCGAAGGCAGACACCTAACGACTGAGCCACCCAGGCACCCCGTAAGTTGTTTTAAGCCGCTAAATTTGTGGCAGTTTGTTATAGCAGCAATAGGACACCAATGTGGTCGTATTCTTATTTTCCCCATTTTTACAAACAAGGAGGCTCAGTGTGGTTGAGTAACATTCCCAAGGACACACAGCTTGTAAGAGATGGAAAAGAGCTTTAGTTCCAAGCCTGTCAGACTCAGAACTGCTGTGGAAAGTTTCCCACTATCTGATTTTGCTGCCTGAGGGATCTTCTTTCCTAAGCACATCTTTGAGCACATCAAAAGCTCAATCTGTGTGCAGCAGGTGAATGCAGGCACCTGGAGCCAGAAAATGGGTGGGATGACTTCTCAGTATCCTTCCTTTCAACATCGCCAGGAAGTGGGTATTTGCCACCTTGTACAGAAGTGCACGTGACCTCCGGGGCCCCAGTGGCTGGACCCTCCCTGCTAGATCTGGCATCTGGGTCTCTTAGGTGCCCGCTTCTTTGAGGAGGCAGGAGTAGGTCTGATTTATTATGGTGCCTTCCCCAATTTCATGCCAAATGATTCAATTACAGTCACCCTCAGCACTCAGGAGAGGCTTCCTGCTGGCTGACAAGGATGAGCCCCGGGTGGCCTGGAGCATGTAGGAAAATTTCACCTTATTATTTATTGGAGGGGGAAAGTGGCATTTCTCCCACTTCGGAGTAGGTTAGTTAATCACCACGTATGGGAGAGGAGCAAGGAAAAATCTCCGTTTCCACAGCGAAGCCAGGTTTTAATGAGGAAATATGGCAATGTTTTTACTTTATATTCCCTGGCCACCCCCATGCCTCTCAGCTTGGCTTACCTCTGCCTCACTGAAAGGGATGAATGTTTATTGGCTTCTCACTAATCTAAGAACAATGGTTTCCATTTATAAAGCACTTACTCTGTGCCAGGCGTGGTGCTGGGCAATTTACAAGTGATCCTTAACCTGAGCCTGCAAAGTAAATATTACTATGCTCATCTCACAAACTGGGAAGCCGAGGCTCAGATAAATGGAGGAATCTGCCCAACAACACCCAACAAACAGGTCAGCTAGGATTCAAAACTAGGTTTTCCTGAAACTTGAGTATTCTTTGAGTATCCCTCAGATCCCTCTGCCTCTCCCCCTGCTCGAGCACTGGCTCTCTCTCTCTTTCTCAAATAAATAAAATTTATTTATTTATTTATTTTTAAGATTTTATTTATTTATTTGTCAGAGAGAGGGACAGAGCACAAGCAGGGGGAAGAGGCAGGCAGAGGGAGAAGCAGGCTCCCCGCTGAGCAGGAAGCCCGATGTGGGACTCGATCCCAGGACCCTGGGATCATGACCTGAGCCCAAGGCAGCCGCTTAACTGACTGAGCCACCCAGGCGTCCCTCAAATAAATAAAATTTTTAAAAAATGTATGGCACTTGGGGTGACTGGGTGGCTCAGTTGGTTAAGCATCCAACTCTTGATCTCAGCTCAGGTCTTGATCTCAGGGTCGTGAGGTCAGGCCCCATGTAGGGCTCCACAAGGGGCGTGGAGCCTACTTAAAAAATTTAAAAATGTATGGAACTCATAAAAGGTGATAGAAATGACTCATTATGACGAATTTATTGGAAGAACTTTTTGGTCTTCAGCTAAACCTTAAAAGACTTAGGGTATCACATGCAAGAAAATTCCCCGATTTTTGATGAAAATTTATCATTTTGGTTTCCTTAGCACCAACATTCCCTACAGACTGGCATAGAAGGGCTGTAATAAAACATTCTTTGTTCCCAGAGTATATTTGGACTTTTGTTTTCAAAGCAACCTTTTGGATGTGCTCATCCCATTCACTCACTCCATTTCTGGTTCAAAATTTATTCCTCTGGGCATATTTGAAAGCAAGCACATTAAGGACAGGGCTCTGTCTTGTTCCCTGCTATGTTCCCTTGGCACCTCGGACAGTGTCTAGCTTACGGGAGGCTCTCAATTCATATTTGTTGCCTAACTGATGGGCTCCTCCTATTCAGTATAGAGAAACGGTCAGAAAAGGGGAAAAGGTCACATGCAGGAGTAGTGGATAGATAGGTGGGAACTTTTCAGGATCTCATTCCCTGATGTAATGGGGAATGCTCACCCAGTTTGTCTACTACTCCCAGCCTACCCAGCCAGGTGAAATCATCCACCCACCATGCCCCTTTCTCCTTTACACCAAACCAGTCCTGGATGCCAGAGAATGTTCTAGGCAGTCACTCAAGTCTTCCCTCATTATTCAGTTTTTCCATTGACCTTTCCCTTTCATTTTGTCTCCTGGTGCCAAAGCCCTTGACATGGCCACAAGCTCAGGGCCTCAGCTTTATCATGGCCCATGGTCTTTCTTTGGAGCCGGAGTGCTTTGGGTTTGAATTTAAGCCTGACCTACTGTCCAGCTGTGTGGCTTTGGGTAAATTTCTTAACCTCTCTGCTCTCCAGTTTCCTCATTAGTAAAATGAGGATAATAGCTGTGCTCCTCAGAGGGCTGGTTGAGAGGAGTCGATGAGCTAATATTTGTAAAGTGCTTAGACCAGCACCCAACACACAGTAAGTGTTAAATCCCTGTTTGCTGTTATTATAATCCTTATTGCTATTATTATAATGATGTCCTTCTTGGGCTCTCAATGGGCTGTCAGAGAAAGGCAGGCAGAGTGTCAGCCCAGGAGGGAGCCCTTGCTAATATCCATGACATCTGCAGGGGTGTGGTGATGCGGACTATTGCCAGAAGAAAATTCTTACCCACAGCCAACCACGAAGAACACCCTGAGGGTAAAAGCTGTTTCTTCGCTGCTGCTTTGGCTCCACTTCTCAGTCTATACTGAACTCTCTGTTGCCAACTCCCTGGAAGGCTCTTCTCTCTCTGACTGTCCCCCTTCTTCTCCACTGCCACTCTGGCATCCTCCTGGTCTTTTCAGGCTCTCGATTCTACCCACAGAGTCCTGACTCCATCCTCTCATCCTTCATTCTCATCACAGCCCCAAGCCTGGTCCTCCAGGTTCTGCTGAGTCGTCAGAGTGAAGCCTCCGTAAGACCAAAAACATGTGCTTTGCCATTCAAGATAGCCTCTTACGGGCGAACCAGGGGGCATCATTACCCTAGCAAAGTGCCTCTTTTTCTGCCATACCAAAGACCTGCTCTCAAGAAGGGGTGAGCGTGGGCAGAAGAGCATGAGGGAGCAGGGAAGGCAACCCCTCCCCATCTTACAGAGCACAGGGAGAGTGTCTTTCCTGGGGGCGGTCCCGGGGGTGTGGTCTGCAGCCTGGAGAGAGTGAATCCCTTGAGATCAAGCTGCACCCTGGAATTTAATTTCAAACCAGGCAGCTGGAGCCTGACTGTGCTATTAACAACCACCTGCTCTCATCACCATGCAGACCCTGATGGAAAGAGGCATTAATTTACAAAAGGGCGCCAAGTAGCAGACATGTGTCAATATGCGACTTTCAACTCAGGAGAGGAAATAAATCTCATTTTGGAATTGATGTCATGATTGACTTTAGAGCATATAAACTTGTTAGGTAATTGATCTCTGAGCAAAGTGGGAATGTGACGAGCAGGTAGAGGTTCCACGTCTGACATTTTGTTCCCGGCCTCTCCCCCCCATTTCAGCCTCTCTCCCAGCGGTCCCCTCGTCCAGAGGTGGCTGGCCTAGACCAAAGAGAACAGATCTGTTTCTTCTTTTTCATGATACCCTGGGAGAACACATGCCAAAGGAAGGTGGACTCCTTAGCCTACTGTTTGATCCCTTGTTCTGGCTACAAAGTTACACTCTAGGTCTGCCCCCTGCATGCCGTGTCCTGGTCAGTTTCTATTAATTTCAAATGGCCAAGGAGATGAACAGCTGTAGGTCTGAACCCTTGAAAGCTGGCCATGGTGGTTGTCTGGTGGTCTGTCCATCCCTAGACCCATCCAGCACCACCACCATCGCACCCCCTCCCCTCTGCTCATGGCCTCCCTTATTTCTACCACAATCCTTCCCCCCTCCCTTCTCCATTAGACCAGCGAATGGTGACGGAAAACTTGCGTCCCCCTGATGGGAGCATGGTGTTAGCCGTGAGGAGAAGCATACCACTAAATTTTAGGAGTCTGAATACCCTGGCTCTGAAGCTCGGTCTGATTTATTTATGGGCTGGCCTCTGTCACCCAGGGTACAGCATTATATCAGCCAGCGTGTTGAAGGTGCCCCCAGTGGTTTATGGCTGTGATAATGGAGTTGTTATGGGCCCTGGTGAGCTGAAATTTATCAAGGCCTAGGTTCTTCCCTGTGTTGCTGGCTCTGAGATGTCCCTTCACCTCTGTTCAGGACAATAACAGTAATAATAATAAATAATAATACCATAGAGGAAGTGATCATGATGATGATGGTAATAATTAATAATAATAATAATAATAATAATAATAATAAAATAACTCATGCCTACCAAGCCATTACTATGTGCCTGGCACATACATTAACACTTATACATTATTTTTTGCTCCTCAAACTGTCTTTAAGGTCGATGTTATCCAATCATTAATTTACAGGTGAGGAACGTTGAGGTTAAGCAATGTCCCCAAGATCACAGGGTTGGTAGGATTTGAGCTGGGAATTTAAATCCAGTTTGAAGCCAATGTTTTTTATTTTGTTATTTATTATTATTATTTTTAAAGATTTTATTTATGTATTTTGGACAGAGAAAGTGAGTGAGAGAGAGAGAGAGAGTGAGTGTGCGCGCACGAGTTGGGGGGGAGGAGCCGAGAGAGAAGCAGACTCCCCGCTGAGTAGGGAGCCTGACTTGGGACTTGGTCCCAGGACCCTGGGATCATGACCTGAGCCGAAGGCAGACGCTTAACCGGCTGAGCTACCTGGGCACCCCTATTATTATTATTAATTTATTTATTTTAAGTAAGCTCCATGCCCAGCGTGGATTCCAACGTGGGGCTTGAACTCATGACACTGAGATCAAGACCTGAGCTGAGATCCAGAGTCAGATGCTTAACTGACTGAGCCACCCAGGCACCTCTAATTTTAAAAATTTTTAATGGGTGTTATTCTGGGTGCTGTATTTGCTCCCCAGACTAATAGCCTCTGTGGAGATAAACAAAGGTGGCCAAAGGGAGAATAAGCATTACTTTTTGACAGCAACGGAGTCAACCACGACTATCACTTGCATTTGGCACTGCTTCCTTAGCCACAGGTGTTTCTAATTTGACCTTCATGTGCCCTGGTAGCAGGAAGGGGTGTGTGCTGGTTAAGGGACTAGAACATTCAGGTTACAAAAAGAGGAATGATGTCCCCCATGGGGGAACAAGCATCTTGGCCTTCTGATTTATAGCTAGTTCCTTGTGAGCTTGGTTACTGGGAGTCTGTCCAGTGACTACTTAATCAACTCTTGGTCCTGCATGCCCCTCAGCCAGACCCAAGGGTGCGGTGGTGAGGCCGAGGACCAATCTGGCCAGAACTAGTCAGCTGGCCTTTCCCTGGCAACATCTCTCCTTGGGCAAGAGTGTGATATGCTGGAAAGAGCTTGAACTTGGAAGTGGTGGACTAGTAGTAGAAACCTAGTTCTGTCTTTTCTTAGCAATGTGGGTGTTGAGCTGCTTACTTAATTCCTCTGAGACATGCCTTTCTCATCTGAAAAGTGGGCATAAGAATACATTTGGAGTTCCTCTGGGGATTAAATCAAATATGGAATGTAAGATTTGTGGTCCCTGGTTGGCACATCATAGTGGTTGGTTAGCTGCAACGTCAGGGAGGGCAGGAATAAGAGACAACAATACTCCTGTTCTCCCTGATCTTGGACCCAGAGAGTGTATATGCTTTGCTCATGTTTACACAATAAAAGCAGAACACAGCTCAGGTCTCCTTGTTGTCTGCTGTGGTTTCCACTCCAATAGGGCCTTGCATCAGTCTAGAGCAGGTGTTGGCAAACCTATGGCCCCAGGGCCAAATCGGGCCCATTGCTTGTTTTTGTAAGTAAAGTTTATTGGAAGACGGCCTTGTTCATTCATTTCCATATTGTCTAAGTCTAAACAGCAGAGCTGAGCTTGAATGGCCCATAAAACATACAATTTCTACTGTCTCGTCCTTTGTAGAGATAGTTCGCCAATTCGTGGTATAGAATGTCATTGCCCACTTAGGTGGGAGGAATTTCAGAGCGGGGAATCACAGAATCAGGAAAGCAAGGAGACCCTCAAAAGGTGGAAGGAGAGAAGCATTCGGGAGAAAACACTGGCTTCCAGGGAAAGGAGGGAGGGGAGTGAAGGGAGAATATAGACCTTCAGCAAGACCTGGCAAGAGCCCCAAAAGACAAGCCAGGAAATATTAAGAAATCGATAAATCTGCTCCCTTTAATTCCTTTGTCTCTGCGGGGGATGCGAAGCTGTTTGCAGAGATTATGAGAAAATATGTGTTGAATGTCTGGCAGAAGGCCAGGTCTCGAGATGGTCCTTCTGCAAGCCTGGCTGGCGACAGGGCTCGCATCTACTATTTGTCTTCCCTGCCTCTGGGCTCTGACTTTAGGACCCTGAATTTGATGTTTCTTGGAAATCCATCATCCTCTATAGCCAATTGGTCCCCAAGCCCTGTCTACTCTGACTCCTTAAGTATATCTTCAGTCTGTCCCTTCCTTTCCATTTCCACTGCCACAAACCTAGGGCCTCATCATCTCTCACGAGGATTATTATAATAACATCTGCCTGTCCATCCATCCGTCCATCCAACCATCCATCCATTCTTCCAGTTGTACTGAGTCCCTGCTGTGTACCATGTACTGAGCTAAACTCTGGTGTAGAATGCTGAGCACGATGCAGTCCTTGTCTTCAAGGCCTCATAGCTAATGGTCTTTAATAACTGAATTTCTACTTCTAGATTTACCTCCACCCAGGTTCTTTGTCCTCCTTGTTTTCAGGGTGCTCTTTTGAAAGCACACATTTGATTCTGCAATTCCTCTAGTTAAAACCTTCTAATAATTTCCTGGTAATTTGCCTATAGGACAAACTTCTCAGTCCTTAGTGAAGCATTTAGGCTCCTTTGCAAATTGATCTCTATTTATCTTTCCAGTGTTTTTCCCCCCCATAAATCTAAATTTCAGTGAACAATTTCTAATTATGGTTCAAGCCCAACATGAGATTTCATACTGTATTAGTGAGGGTAAGTAATGCTAGGCTCTGCAGAGGTAACAAATAAACCCTGAAATCTCAGTGCCTTAATGCAGTAAAATTTTATATATCACCTATATACAGTCTAATGTGATGTTCCTGGACAGCTCTCCTCCAAGCAATGACTCCGGGATCCAGGCTCCTTCCACCTCTGAAAGTGTCTGCCAGCTCATCCCAGAGTCATCCAACCAGCAGAGGAGAGGATGAAGGTGCATGGAGGGGTACTCAGGAAGTGTTAGGAACCAGATCTTGCCCCACTTTCATAGGTTAGAGCTCAATCATGTGAACCCAGTTAACTGCAGGGGAGGCTGGGAAATGTAGTTTAGCTGTGTGCCCAAGAGGATGAAGAAATGGATTTGACGATCGAATAGCATTATCTCTATCATTTAAATCTTTGTGTCTTTGTCCTTAAACTCTCTTCCCCCTCTTATTCTGGGCATGTGGGCATCTCCTTATCCTCCCACGCCTAGCCTCGCATCACCTCTCCTGAGAAGTCTTTCCTGGCCCCACACAGGCCCGGGTCCCTTTCTTTGTTTCCATAGTGCTTTGTCTATTGTTAACACTGATCAGATTTTTCTATGTGCCAGGCTCTGTTCTGAGCTCTTTGTATGCATTAACCCTTGTGACCTCTACACAAACTTTATAAAGTAGGTACCATTATTCTCCCCAATTCAAAGATGAGGAAACTGAGCATTATGGGAACAAGCGAATGCCCAAGGACTTCATTATAATAACACAGTGCACTGTACTGATGGGTTTTCCTATCTGTCACTCCTCTGGGACCATGAACAGGCAGGAGCCTGGTTTTCCTCATCTTCTATGCTTGAACATGGTGTGTCCTCAGCAACTATTTATTGCATGAAGAAATGTTATCATTCAATACGTTAATATATATTGGTAGGTTTATTTCATATGGACCCATAATGGGGTATGCTCAACAAATGTTTATTCCCAGTTGGTTGAAGAACTGAGTCATCAGTCAGTGATGGATGGCTCATTCTTTTAGAAGGAGCATATGACCAGCGGGACACCCCAGTGATGTTTGCAGATGTTGCAGCAGAAATCTGCTCCTGACAGAGCACTTGCTTTGCAAGCTGTTCTCTCCTGGTCTTTGTGGGCTTTGCATGGTGATCTTCAAACAGCTGGGCTCCATTGTGATCTGCCATATGCCAAGCTCAGGTGCATTTGCTCCTGACCCCAAGACTTGAGACAAATCAGGTGTCACGTGCCTTCAATTTGACCTTTGGATGAGCTTTGATTCCATCACTTAATAGGGTAGCCAACAGCACTTTTTGGCTCAAAAAAGTAGCAGTGCAATTAAATTGATCCAAATGAACCAAGCTTGAATTATGTGCTAACCCTTGAGGGAGGTGTTGATGTGAAGATGAGTAAGGTATATATGGTTCATGAATTGTGAATGCTCACATCCTGGGACTGAAGGAGGAGATATATTATCAGTAGTGCCTACCCAAGAGGGTTGCTCTGAGGCATGAATGAGACGAGACAGTGCAGTAGGGAGAGCCCATAGCCTGGTGCTGGCCACACTAGTAAGTGCTCAATTAGTATTAGCTGTTATATTATTATGACTATGTGGTGAGTGTTATCTTGGTGACATGTATGAAATACTTTGGGAGCAGAGTATCCAGTTGTGCCTGGGGAATTCTGGGAGGCATTCACAGAGGAAGTGAGATTAGAATATGGCTCCAATGGATGAGTAGGAATGCTTTTCAGAGAAGACAATGATGAGGGTGGGGATAGGCATTGGAGGCTGAGGAAACTAGGGGTACAAAATAAATTTTTTTTTTTCTCTGAGGACAACAGGTAGCTTTGGCAAAGAGTGTGGCAGTTACCATGGGAGAACAGGAGGGGAAATGGAAAGTATGGTGTGGTAGGCAGAATACAGCTCCCTTGCTGCCAAACGCCTGGATCCTAATCTTGGGTACCACTGAGTATGTTATCTTACATGGCGATGGGGAGTTAAAGTTGTCAAGGGAATTAAGGTTGCTAATCAGCTGGTCTTAAAATGGGGAGATTATTCTGGATTCCCCAGGGTGGCCTCAGTGTAATCATAAGTATCCTTAAAAGCAGAGGCAGGAGAGGGAGTTAAAATGATGCAACGTGAGAAGGATGGAGAAAGGAGCCATGAGCCAAGGAATGTGGGTGGTCTCTAGAAGCTGTGAAAGGGAAGGAAATGCATTCTCCCCTAAAGTCTCCAGAAATGAACACAGCCCTGCTCCCACCTTGCTTTTTCCTTCCATGACACCTGCGTCGGACTTGTAATTTCTAGAACTGAAAAATAATAAGTTTGCTTTGTTGAGGCCACCAAGGTTGTGGTCATCTGTTACAGTCACAGCAGGAAACTGATACAGATCAGGAAGACAGAATGAAGGAGAGGAGTCTGAAAGGTGGGCTGAGCCGGACTATGCAAACCTTCCTAGGTTTTGTTCTCTTTTCCTGTAGGACAGAGATTCCAAACAAGTGTTCTGTCCCTTGACGTGTTCTGCAAACGGTCCAGAGATCAAATGACTCTGGGTATCATCACATGCTTTAGTCCTGAGTTGAAAATTCATCATGAACATTCATAATTTAAAGGCCCCAAGAAGTTCTGCAGCAAAGAGACCTGTTTAACTTTGTTTAATCAAAGATTTCCAAAATTTGCTTGATCATCAACTTCTCTTTTTTCTCATCAAGACCTGTTAACATCCCTGTTTTCTTCACATATGATCTATTACTTTGGAAAATCTTGCTGTAGGTGATGAGAACCTGTCAGAGGTTTAATTTTAATAAGTTTTTGTTTTTTTTTAATTTAAATTTTAAATTTAAAAAAAATTTGTTTTTTTTTTTAAAGTTGAAAGATAGTGTAACCTCATTCTGAAAAATAGAGATGCCCAGTGTATAGCAGCAAATTAAAGAATTGTGACCTGGAGCTGAACAGGGTTATGACCGGTTAGCACAAATCCTCCAGGAATGAGATGAACATCACGGAGTCACATATCAAAGACCTCTGGACTCATGTTGTAGGTAAGCAAGGAGGGAGGGAAGGGTTTGTTCTTTACTTTTGTCCTGAAGTGAGTAAGGGCTTTATGAGAACTTACCAGAATTCAAAAATCACTTGGTAGCGAGGATTTGGTGAGGGGATGGCATGGTGGCACAGGAAGGCTGTGGGACGAATAAAGACTGCACGCAGTATGAAGCTGTCTGCTCTGCTGAGGGGACCAGACACAATCCTCTTTCACAGTTGCAGTGCAGGTGACATGAGCTTGCTGGGTGACATCTTGGATATTGAAATTTTGGAGCCAAACTGCTGTCAGAAAGTACTGAGTCACAGTCTTTGTTTGTTTCCATGGGGTTGGAAAACACATGAAACCTGAGGTTGAGCAGCACCATCATCCTCTGGTTGAAGTGGAGTGGGGGCATGTGTATTATTGCTTGACCAACTTGCTCTTGTGGATTCAGAGAGACATCAACTAAAGTCTTGCCTCGATGTGGCTTTTCCAGCCATCGGCAAACAACCTACAGCGCCCCAATGAAAATACCTCAGTGCGCCTGTGTAACTACTCCAGTGTAACAATGGAAGCATTTCTAGTGTACCGGAGGAACTGCCTACGGTGGGCCAGGCTTTGTGTTTGTTTCTGGGGGGATTTGGGAGGATGAATAAGACATGGCCGTCCCGCAAAGACTTCAGAATCCAGGATATCTAGAAAATCTAGGAAATGGAGTCACAGCTTGTCTGACAAAGCTCGGGCATTTGGAGGACAAGGTGGGGGCTTGTCACAGAATGTGGGGATGTTGAGGAAGGGTTCCTGGGAGAGGTGATGCCTGAACTGGGCTTTGAAGGATGTGTGAGCATCAGCCAGATGAAGTGTGTTGGCAGATGAGGATAAAGGGCATTATGGGCACAGTTGAGAACAACACAACCGAGGGGCAAAACAGTGAGTGGGAGGCAAGAAGCGTGTCTATGTTGGCGGCAGGAAATGTGTGGGGTAGGAGAGGTAGGAATCAGGTTATGAGGGATCTGATTACCATTCTAAGGAACTAGGGCTGCCCTTAGCCTACGGTGAGTGTTTTTTTCAAAGTTTGATTCCGATACTCTCGACATCAGAATCATAGGTCTTAGGTGCTGGTTAAAGATCTGCTGGAGCAGAGCCTCTGGAGGAGGCACCCAGGAGTCTGGGTTTTGGAGAAGGTCCCAGGTGATTCTGGTGTACACTGACCTTGAGAACTGCCACTTCAGGAGACAAGAGCCATTGAAGAGTTTCGAGTGGTGATGTGGTTTAGATCACTCGCCCTAGAGTCCTAGAGTCGAATGTAGGGTAGATTAGACAAGAGCAGGGAGACCAGTCAGGAGTCTCTTGAGATAATCCTGGTGGAAGTTAAGGACGACCTGACCACAGTAGAGGTAGCCAGGGTGCAGAGACATGCTGATGTGGCCAGAGGCAGGCGTACAGGTGAGCACTGAGCACTCACCTGGGGCCCCTATGGCTAGTTCTGGTTTAGAAAAAGGCACCCAGCATGGACTCTCTTGGCTGATGGGGGGGAGGGGCAATGAGAAGGGTAGGGAGTAATGGTGTTTGGAAGATGTAGGCAGTAAAGTGATTCCATGTTGGTAGAACTCAAAAGTCTGACTCAAGCTCAGTGTCTAGGTTAAATAATACTTTAGAATGATGGTGGCATCTGGGAATCACCAACTAGCAGGATGCACGTGTACACACGTGTGTGTGTAGGAGCAGAGGACATTGTCTTCACTTATGAAAAGGCAGATGTTCAATGATTATAGAAAATGTTAGAGACTTTCCATGTGTAGAATGGGGCAAATCAGAATGAGCCGAATGCAGAAGTTTCCAAGTGGTGGAATCTGAGTTCTCTTTCTCCTCCCACCCCCAAGGCAAGTCTCCTCCCCAGATGTATCTATGATTAATAGTTTGGTGTCTAACCTTTCAGAACTTCTTCTATGCATGCACGTACATATAATATATTTCTATGCAAATTCAGTTTTATTTTGCATATGCATGTGTTTTGTTTTTTTTTATTTTTTTATTATTATGTTATGTAATCACCATACATTACATCATTAGTTTTTGATGTAGTGTTCCATGATTCATTGTTTGCGTATAACACCCAGTGCTCCATGCAGTATGTGCCCTTTTTAATACCCATCACCAGGCTAACCCATCTCCCCACACCCCTCCCCTCTAGAACCCTCAGTTTGTTTCTCAGAGTCCATAGTCTCTCATGGTTTGTCTCCCCCTCCGATTTCCCCCCCTTCATTCTTCCCTTCCTGCTTTCTTCTTCTTCTTTTTTTTTTTTTTAACATATAATGTATTATTTGTTTCAGAGGTACGGGTCTGTGATTCAACAGTTTTACACAATTCACAGTGCTCACCATAGCACATACCCACCCCAATGTCTATCACCCAGCCACCCCATCCCTCTCACCCCCCACCACTCCAGCAACCCTCAGTTTGTTTCCTGAGATTAAGAATTCCTCATATCAGTGAGGTTATATGATACAAGTCTTTCTCTGATTAACTTATTTCGCTGAGCATAATACCCTCCAGTTCCATCCACATCATTGCAAATGGCAAGATTTCATTCCTTTTGATGACTGCATAATATTCCATTGTATATATATACCACATCTTCTTTATCCATTCATCTGTCGATGGACACCTTGGCTCTTTCCATAGTTTGGCTATTGTGGACATTGCTGCTATAAACATCGGGGTGCACGTACCCCTTCGGATCCTTACATTTGTATCTTTGGGGTAAATACCCAGTAGTGCAGTTGCTGGATCGTATGATAGCTCTATTTTCAACTTTTTGAGGAACCTCCATACTGTTTTCCAGAGTGGCTGCACCAGCTTGCATTCCCACCAACAGTGTAAGAGGGTTCCCCTTTCTCCGCATCCTCGCCAACATCTGTTGTTTCCTGACTTGTTAATTTTAGCCATTCTGACTGGTATGAGGTGGTATCTCATTGAGGTTTTGATTTGGATTTCCCTGATGCCGAGAGATGTTGAGCACTTTTTCATGTGTCTGTTGGCCATTTGGATGTCTTTTTTGGAAAAATGTCTGTTCGTGTCTTCTGCCCATTTTCTGATTGGATCATTTGTTCTTTGGGTGTTGAGTTTAATAAGTTCTTTATAGATTTTGGATACTAGCCCTTTATCTGATATGTCATTTGCAAATATCTTCTCCCATTCTGTCGGTTGTCTTTTGGTTTTGTTGACTGTTTCTTTTGCTGTGCAAAAGCTTTTTATCTTGATGAAGTCATTTTTATGTGCATGTGTTTTTTATGGTCGATTTAAGAGATTTTCTTTCTTTATTAAAAAATCCCCCAGCCTCCCCGTTTTATTGAAATACAATTGACATACGACATTGTATTAGCATAAAGTATACAACATAATGATTTGGTATATGTATATATAGTAAAATGATCACCACAATAAGCTTAGTTAACATTTATCACCTCACAATTATGATTTTTTTTTCTTGCGGTAAGAACTGTTAAGATCTACTTTCTTAGCAACTTTCAAATATCCCTCACGATATTGTTAACTATAGTGGTCATGCTGTCCATTATGTCCCCAGGACTTATTTATCTGGAAATTTGTATCTTTTATCAACTCCACCTATTTCCCCTATCCTCCGCCTCCTACCTCTGACAACTATCTGTTTGTTCTCTGTTTCTATGAGCTTGGTTTTTTTAGATTACTCATATAAGTGAGATCATAATAGTATTTGTCTTTCTCTGTCTGAGTGATTTCACTTTGCATAATGCCTTCAAGGTCTGTTCATGTTGTCACAAATGGCAGGATTTCATTTTTTTATGGTTGAATAATATGCCATTATCTATCTATCTATCTATCTGTCTGTCTATTTATTTATCTCACACTCCTTTTTTTTTTTTTTTTTTTTAAGATTTTATTTATTTATTTGACAGAGACAGACACAGCGAGATAGGGAACACAAGCAGTGGGAGTGAGAGAGGGAGAAGCAGGCCTCCTGCGGAGCATGGAGCCCGATGCGGGGCTCGATCCCAGGACTCCGGGATCATGACCTGAGCCGAAGGCAGACGCTTAACGACTGAGCCACCCAGGCGCCCCTATCACACCTTTTTTAACCATTCATCTGTTGATGGACACTTAGTTTGTTTCCATGTCTTGGCTATTGCAAATAATGCTGCAATGAATGGGGGGGTACAGATACCTCTTTGAGATAGTGATTTTGCTCCCTTTGGATATATACTCAGAAGTGGAATTGCTAGAACATACAGTAGCTCTATTTTTAATTTTTTGAGGAAGCTCCATACTGTTTTCCATAGTGGCTGCACAATTTCCATTCCTACCAATAGCGCACAAGGGTTCCCTTTTGTCCACATCTTCACCAGCACTGATAGTCATTCTAACAGGTGTGCGGTGGTATCTCATTGTGGTTTTGACTTGCATTTCCCTGATGATGAATGATGTTGAGCACCTTTTCATGTACCTGTTAGCCATTTGTATGTCTTCTTTGGAAAGATGTCTACTCAGTTCCTCTATTTTTAAATTGGATTTTTTTTTTTTTTTTTTTTTGCTGTTGGGTTGTATGGGTTCATTATAGATTTTGGATATTAACCCCTTATCAGATATATGATTTGCAAATATTTTCTTTTATTCTGTAGATTGCCTTTCCATTTTGTTGATGGTTTCCTTTGTTGTGTAGAAACCTTTTAGTCTGATGTAATCCTCGTTTATTTTTGCTTTTGGAGTCGAAGTAATGTGTGTCTTTTGCATGCCTGGAATACTGTGGATAAGTAGATACACTGCGACTGACTTTTTTCTTTTAACGATGTGTTTTGGAGAAGTTTCCATGTTGGTTTATGCAGATCTGATTCATTCTTTTAAAAATGCTGCATTTTCCTTGACACGGATACGCTTTTCTATCTCATACTCAAGGTTGATCCAAACGCAGAGCCGTTTCCTTTGCCCCAGCGAGGACCAGCAACATCCTCGTCTTTTCCTCCCCGAGCTCCCAGATGCCAGCAATAGGTTTTCCCTTCTTGTTCCTTGCAGTTTTCATTTCATTGCAGTTAAATCTCTCTCTCTGGCAGCCAGCCAAGCCATACCTTTGAGATGCCACCTGACTATATCTGAGTGGGAACAAGAGAGTTTGCTGTCTGCATTCCTGTTCTTGAAGAAAGCCCTCATGGGGTGAGATTTGGGAACCCTATCCATGGCACATTGACTTGGGGGCTTTGAACAGACACGGTATATCTGGCCCATTCTCATCTGAACTGAGAATCCCATTTCTATTCTTTTACCACTTACTGCTCTGTAAGTTCAAGAATCTGTGAACAGAGGAAAAGTATTTATTGGAGAGAGAGCCCACAAGGAGAAAAAAAGGACAAGTACTTGATAAAGGATTTCATGATTTGGAAAAACATATTTATATTTTCAGCCCTTGAAAGAGATGTTAAGGTTACAGAAGATTTGTCCTAACCACATCTCCTCACACAGACATTGGTGCGGGTTCCTTGTAACAATACCAGGCAAGGAGATGAGATATTAGCTGAGAATAATTGGAAGGTCTAAGTGAACCATGGAACGAGGGTCACTGAGACATCTCTGGCTTCTTCACCCACACGCTAATGGAAGAGTTTTATGGGATTTAATTTAATTGAGCCAGTCAGAGTGGAAACCACTGAAAACCTGCTGCTTCTGTTTATTCTCTGGGTTTCTATGGAGAGATGAGCTCTGAGGGGTGATTCTTTTAAAGAGCGTTATAGGAGGAAAATAGTTCCCCGGTGGTCTGGGAGGAACTTGGACTTGGGTAGCGTAGGTGGCTACAGGTGACTTGAGGGGTCTGTGTGGTGATGTTCGAAGAAAACAGAATTTATGTTCCCTTGAGTTTCCTTAGTAATAATTAAAATAATAAATTAATAATAGTTCATTTTTTTATTTTGAGTACTAACTGGGTTCTTTCACTATCTCACTTAATCCTCAGGTTATCTATGAGGTGGGCAGGGCAGAGTTAGTTTTCCCACTTTACTATTGCAACTCAGAAAAATTAAGTGACTTGTCTGAGGTCACACAGCTAGTTGGTAAGGGACGGTGCCTAAATTTGAAAATAGGTCATGTGATTCTATAACTTTTGCTCTTAACGTCTACGTTACACAGCCATGGACGTAGAAATCCAAACTGAGGGAGAAGAAAGCACAGAAGGACAACGAATTGACTATGGGGGATCAGCTTTAACTGACTGCAAGATTATCAGATGTCATTTAGGACTCTCTGAGGACACTAGGTAGATAGGTGTACGGATCTCACAGTCCAGGGGCTCTTTCTAGGGGCTTGCAGTATTTCATCACCTTCTCCCACCACTTGACATCATGAGCACTCCGGAAAGCATATTTTCCTTAGAGGTCATGGCTTGGGATTCCTGAGTTGTCCCCTTTCTTTTTTAGGGATCAGGAGTACAGGAGCACTAAAGCATCTTGAAAGGAGTGTTTGAGCATTCTGGATCAGGGAGGCCCTGCATCACGTGGACTGAGACAGGGTAGTCAGGAGTAGCCTTCCTAGTGCAGGATAGAGGCAACATCGTATCCCGGAAGGAGGGAGGAGAGAAAGTGCAATGAGGTCGGGAGGGCTTGGGATTTAGAGCAGGTTGGGATGTGGTGTGGGTGGAGCAGGCGGTTCTGAGGTTGTGAATGGACAGTGGGTGTGAGGATCTGCCTTTGATGTAATGGTGCTCTCATGGGAGAGAAGATTACTCCTTTAAAGGGCTGAGCAGGTGGACGGGGCCCAGGACAATGCCTTTAACACGGCATTAATTATGCCTGCTATTTGTATGGTGTTTTTACATTTTCAAAATAATTCCACGCAATATATTTGCTGCATCAAACTGAATGAAGTGGGATCTCTGTTATTCTGGAGGTTGATATGCATCCACGCCCATTATGATACTTTTGGAAGAAGTCAGTATCTCTGATGAGGTTTGACACATCAACCTGAACTTGTGGGGTAGCTTATTATTATTATTATTTAATATTTTATTTATTTATTTGTCAGAGAGAGAGAGAGCGAGAGAGAGCGCACAAGCCGGGGGAGAGGCAGAGGGAGAAGCAGACCCTCTGCTGAGCAGGGAGCCCAATGCGGGGCTCGATCCCAGGACCCTGGGATCATGACCTGAGCTGAAGGCAGACGCTTAACTGACTGAGCCACCCAGGTGTCCCTAGCTTATTATTTTGATACAAAATGGCAGCAAGTATGTTCCTGTGACTGCCCTGGAACAAGTCTACAGTCCAGAGCACTACAGTCTGGAACATACCAGGGTTGGGTCCCTCCTGGTGAGAGATGGCGAGCAGGATAGAGCTGAGGATTACCTTTGATGTAAAAGAGGGACAAGAACTTCCTGGCACAGGGAGTCAACAGAGGGACAATCCCAGTCACTTGTAACCTCTTTCATCTCTAACTCCACTAGCCTTTCATCTGGTTCTCTCTCTCTCAGCATATTGAAGTGGAAATTCCTTGTTTTGGGGCCACCCAGGCCCATTTCTCCTTCTTCAGATACCAGCACCCAGAATCCCCTTGGGACGACCCCTCCTCCCTCACTCTCAGGGCATGGCATTGGATAAAGATGACTCCATCGTGGGTTTTGGAGGTGGATCACGTGACCACATGCAGTGATTGGTTCAGGGATGGGCCCGTGACCAGGATTTAAACTGGGCACCTTGGGGAGGAGAGGAACTCTCTGTGGCCTTGGGCCTTGATGGTGTCAGGATGGGGGGCTGTAGAGGTCAGTAGCCACCTTGCCCTGTGGGGAGAGCTGGAATACTCAAAAGGGCTTCAGTGAAAAGAGGCTAATGTCAGGACTATTTACAGAGGCGTGGGGAGGATTAAGGAGACCGAGAAGCACAGCAAAGCACCCAGGGGCTGGCAACAGTGGGGGGCTCTTGGTACCCTGAGTCCTGAAGGGGCGGGCTGAGGGAACAGTGTTACCAGAAACTGACAAGTGCTGGGGCCAGGGAAGAAGGAAGCAGCCCCTCCTGGACTGACAAGGCAGGGAGGACGTGGGGATGGGCTGGGAGGAAGGAAATACTCCAACCTCCCCCGCCTCAAGCCTTCCAGTCTTCTGCTGGTACTTGCACTGGCCGGGCCCCATCAGAGACAGAGATCAAGCTCAGATCAGCCTCCTCCTTGCAGAACAGGGCAGAGAAGGGCAGAGAACGGAACTGGGGTGGGGGAGGTGAAGTGGAGAAAACCAGCACAAAGCTGCTTTTGATGTTCTATTAGTTAGGAGAGGCAATAATCCTCCTTTTGGCTCGAGCCAGGTTTGTGTGGCTGTTCTGTCATCCGTTCGGCCAGAGTCTCATGTGGCACATGAAGCTTACTAGCTAGCCATTGTAGTTAGTGGTTACAGCCGTCCCCTGATCCACGGCTTTGCTTTCCATGGTTTCAGTTACCTGTGGTCAGCTGTGGTCCAGAAGCACGTGACCCTCCTTCTGACTTATCGTCAGAAGGTCAGAAGTAGCCTAATGCTACATCAGCATGCCTAGTCATTCAGCTCACCTGGTCTCATCAGGTAAGCATTTTATCTTCTCACACCATTGCAGGAAGAAGGGTGAGTATAATATAATAAGATATTTTGAGTGTGAGAGAGACCACATTCACATCACTTTTATTACAATTTATCATTATAATAATTCTATTTTTATTATTATTATTGTTAATCTCTTACTGTGTCTAATTTATAAAGTAAATTTTATTATAGGTATGTATGTATCAGAAAAAACATAGTATTTGTAGGGTTTGGTAGTCTCCCTCATTTCAGGTATGTTTCATCCTCCCGACTGTATTCTCAGTGAAGTGCCTGCACAAGGTAGATACTTGGCAAATGCTTGCTGAAGTGAATCAAACTGAATCCTAGGGCAGAGCGAATAGCTTATCCACAGACACAAGGTGCACCCACCACGGTACACCATGATGATAAATGGGGGTGTTGGAGTGGGTGGCACTTCGTGGCAAGGTAGGAGGACAGCCTGGGCGGCTTCACTCCTGCCGTGAAAGCAGAGAAGCCCCGAGCTCCTTGAAGAAGTAGGATGGTGGGAGGGAGCGGGGAGAGGAGCATCCGTGTGTCGGGGTCTGGGGGGTAACTCAGCCACATGGACTCTGATGGGCAATAGAGCCGGGGCGGAATTTCACGGGGACCAGGAAGTGTTCAGCAAGAAAAACTGGAGCAGAGCCTCAGGGTTAAAAGAGCCCATAGAAATCATCTGATGGAATCCCCAGCCTGTGAAACGGTAAGGGTGGGGTTGGGGCGGGAGGGCAGGATGAATGACTAAGCACCAGCATCGGCATTGGGTTGATGATCTGGTATAACACGCTGATACTGCAGGAGAAAAAGGAATTGCAAGCCAGGGTGAAAAAAATCAAGGAAGGGTTCTGATTGGCCTGGCTGGCTCCGGGCTATGTCCATTCTTTCTTTCTTTTTTTTATTTTTAAAGATTTTTATTTATTTATTTGACAGGGAGAGACACAGCGAGAGAAGGAACACAAGCAGGGGGAGTGGGAGAGGGGGAAGCAGGCTTTCCGCTGAGCAGAGAGCCCAACGCGGGCCTTGATCCCAGGACCCCGGGATCCTGACCTGAGTTGAAGGCAGACGCTTAACGACTGAGCCACCCAGGTGCCCCGGGACTCTGTCCATTCTACCCATCCCAGAGGCCAGGAGATCTCATGCTTCTTTCTGCGCCAGTTACAAGAAGCGGTGAGGGAAAGGGAGCTGGGAAGACACAAACTAGGCATGCTGGTATTTCGAACCATTTCGGTCCGTCTGGAGCCAGGATCTATACCTTGTTTTTTGCAGATAGCATTGCAAAGATGGCATACCGGAGGGGGTAGTCTGGGGTTTTAAGGGACCATGAAATGCTACAGGCAAGAAAGACGTGGGATAGTCTGAAACAGTTGACTAGAAACGCCAAGGAACACAGTCAAACCCTGACAGCATTTTGGGCATTCAAACGAGTGTGCCCTAAGGCAGTGTTTCTCCAAGTGTGGCCTGGGGAATCCCTGGGGGACTCTGAGACCCCCTCAGAGGGTCCTCAAGGTCAAAACTATTTTTATAATAATATCGGATGTTATTTGCTTATTTCACTCCCATTTCCTCACAAATGTACAGTGGAGAAGGAGAACGAGATGTTCCAGGGAGTTCTGGCTTGTGCTAATGCTACACATTGAATCCAGAAGCAGGGATGAGACCACCAGGGGAAATTGGCATATAGATATATCTTTGGGGGATTTTGCACAAACACCCTGTCCTCTTTCTTTGGGATCCATATGGGCCTGGAAGGGAGGGGAAAAGCCCCCCAGAAGGTTACCTAGCAACTATCGGAGTTCAGGTGAAATCTGCTAATTAGATTGGTAGGAAGTGTGGCTGGCGAGGGATTGCCTAGCAACCGGCAGCCTCCTGGACCTCCTTGCAGATTTTGGCAGAGGGGCATCCATACCCTCCAGAAGGGTTCCCCCAAAGTTGCTGGCTCCTGGAAGATTTCAACCAAATTGATCCACCCTGACAATCTCTTTCTGGTTCTCTCCATCCCTTTCTCTCTCCTACTCCTTTCTCTGTGTCTCTTCATCAATCAATCCACCTGGTAGCTAAAAGAAAGTTGAACTTCGGAGGGAAGCAACAAGGCCTAGTGGAAAGGGCATGAGTTCTGGAACCAACTAACTATGGATTTCAAACCCATTTTGCCACTTACTGATTCTGTGAGTTAGATAAGCTGCCTCATCTCTCTGAGTGGGTTTCTTTGTCTATGAAACAGGACATGATAGAGCCAGGCTCAGAAGGCTCTGGTGAGGTTTAAATTCAATAAGAGCTAGACTGCCTGCCATATGGTGGTACTCACCAAACGTTCCTTCCTGCCACTCCCCCTCTTTGCAAATTAGATATTCCTGACTCCGTAGGGAATCAATCAGAAGGATTAAACTATTAGAAATACACACCTAAGACATAAACACTGGAGAGGAGTATACTGCAGTTATTCACACATAATACTGTATTTTATATAAATATATTGGGAACCACTTCTCCTGCCAGTTCTTCAAAACTGGACCCTCAAAAATGGAAAGAGAGAACAAAATATGTTTGAACATTGGTAAAGGTTTTTTTTTTTTTAACCATCATGCCCATAGAAGATACTATCAGATCATGAATCTGCTGCATCAGAAGCATTAGGATGCTATGGTAGACAGAAGAATGGTCCCCAAAGATGCCCATGTCCTAATCCCCACAATCTGTGAGTAGGTTTCTTTACACGGTGAAAGGAATTCTGCAGATGGGATTAAGTGAAGGATCTTGAGGAGATTATCTTGGAATGTCATCAGGATCCTTCTAAGGGAAAGAGGGAGGCAGGAGGGGGGTGGACAGAAGATGCTCCCCTGCTGGTTCTGAAGAAGGGAGGGGTCGCAAGTCAAGGGATGCGGTGGTCTCTAGAAGCTGGAAAGGGAAACCAGTTCTCCCCTACAGCCTCCAGAAGGAATCCAGCTCCATTAATTACTTTAGCCTGATGAGAGTCATTTTGGACTTCCCATCTCTGGAACAGTAAGATAATAAATTTATGTTGCTTTTTTTTTTTTTTTTTTAAGATTTTATTTATTTATTTGACAGAGAGATAGACAGAAGAGCACAAGCAGAGGGAGTGGCAGAGGGAGAGGGAGAAGCAGGCTCTGCACTGAGCAGGGAACCCGATGCGGGACTCGATCCCAGGACCCTGAGATCATGACCTGAGCCGAAGGCAGATGCTTAACCATCTGAGCCACCCAGGCGCCCTAAATTTATGTTGCTTTTAAGCTAAGCTTATGATAATCTGTCACAGCAGCAATAGGAAACGAATAAGATGCCTTTGAGAGTCTGGGCGGGGTGCGGGGGGGCTCAGACACCTGGGAACGTGACCCCGCTGTGCTCCCACACCTGCCCTTGACTAGTTGAGACAAGTTGATTCTTTTCTCTGAAGTTGTTTTTTTAAGCCTATTTATTGAAGGTATTGGACTAAAGCAGCATCTCTCCTGGGCCCCTTCTAGTGTGACTTTGGTCTGGCTCTGTGTGCTGGGACTGTCTAGTGGAGATAGTTGCAGTGCATAACTAAACATGTTGCTAGGTTCTTTGGGGGGCTTGTGTTCATTCAACAACTGGTACTTAATAGGTGCCAGGTGCTGTGCTAATTGCCGGGAATATAAAGACAAATAACCTGTTTCTGCTTTTGCAGGAATCCTAGTCCAGTGGTTGGTCGGTGGGGGGTAGGGGGGTTGGGCTAAGTTGGGCTAAGGCGCCTGACTGGTGTGAAGGTGGCTGCAAGACTGCCTGGAAGCGGTGAAGGATGAGGCTTGTGTAGCAGGAGGGGAGAGGAGGGACGGTGTGCCCTATGGGAGGACAGGGAGTCGTGGGCTCCGGCTGGGGGCGAAGGCAGGAGTCAGAGCCTGGAGGGCATCAGAAGTCACACCAGGGACAGCAGGGAGCCCCTAAAACTTTCCATGGGGCATGGCAAGATATCCTTCATGTGCTGTGATTATTTTTCACTTTGATATTTTTAAACTAGAGAGACTATGGGATAAAGAGACTTGCCAACGAATTACTATTCCATTGTAGATATTAAAAAATATGAAGACCTAGAGAAAAATATGTCACAGCATTAGCTCTGCAGCTAAAATGCCTGGGTTTAAATCTTGGTTCTGATTGTCAAACTCAACACACAAAGAAGAAATAATGCAATCAAGAAATAGGCAGAAGACATGAACAGACATTTCTGCAAAGAAGACATCCAAATGGCCAACAGACACATGAAAAAGTGCTCAACATAACTCAGCATCAGGGAAATCCAAATCAAAACCACAATGAGATACCACCTCACACCAGTCAGAATGGTTAAAATTAACAAGTCAGGAAACGACAGATGTTGGCCGGGATGTGGAGAAAGGGGAACCCTCCTACACTGTTGGTGGGAATGCAAACTGGTGCAGCCACTCTGGAAAACAGTATGGAAATTCCTCAAAAAGTTGAAAATAGAGCTATCCTACGACCCAGCCAATTGCACTCCTGGGTATTTACCCCAAAGATACCAATGTAGTGATCCAAAGGGGCACCTGCACCCCAGTGTTTGTATCAGCAATGTCCACAATAGCCAAACAATGGAAAGAGCCTAGATGTCCATCAACAGATGAATGGATAAAGAAGATGTGGTATATATATACAATGGAATATTATGCAGCCATCAAAAATTTGAAATCTTGCCATTTGCAACAACATGGATGGAACTAGAGGGTATTATGCTAAATGAAATAAGTCAATCAGAGAAAGACAATTATCATATGATCTCACTGATATGAGGAATTTGAGAAACAAGACAAAGGATCATAGGGGAAGGGAGGGAAAAACAAAACAAGAGGAAACCAGAGAGGGAGACAAACTATAAGAGACTCACTCTTAATCTCAGGAAACAAACTGAAGGTTGCTGGAGGGGAGGGGGGTGGGAGGGATGGGGTGGCTGGGTGATGGACGTTGGGGAGGGTATGTGCTATGGTGGGCACTGTGAATTGTGTAAGACTGATGAATCACAGACCTGTACCCCTGAAACAAATAATACATTATATGTTAATTAAAAAAATAAATCTTGGTTCTGTGGTTTGCTAGCTGTGTGTAACCTTGGGCAAATTGCTTAGCTCTTTGGTGCCTCAGTTTCCTTGTTTATAAAATGGGATAATAATAGAATGGCTTCAGAAAATTAAATGAATATAATAAAATGCTTAGAACACTGCCTAGAATATAGCTAATGTTCTGTAAGTGTTTGCTATTATAATTTCTCACAGGGTCCTACACATTAGAGTCCTTTTGAACATGACCCTCAAAAGCACACTTTTTGGTGTAAGGGAGGCAGTTGTCCTAAACCATGTCCAAGGGGCCTCATTACTGCATATGATAAGGTCACCAAGGTGGTCCTTGTTAAAATACCCTATCTCCACATATAGTCATACTGGGAGGTTAGGGTTTCAAGCCTTGAATTTTGGGGGAACATAATTTGGTTTATAACAGTTCCTCACAACCTAACCTCCTGTTGCTTCTGCTGTATCGTGTTTGTTAGAACTGAGCCCAGGCTCAAGGAGGGGAGATGACATGAGGGCATGCAGACCAGGAGGAGGGATCACCGGGGCTAGCTTCGAGGCTGCCTATCACAGTCATTCGTTCATAGAACAAAACTTTACTGACTGCCTACTTTGTCCCTTGGTGCGGCACTAGCAAATAAGACACACAAGATCCTATACCTCCTAGAGCTTGCATTCTGGGAAGAGAGATAGGATATATATCTATAGCTATATCTAGAGAATTGTCTAGATCTGTATCTACTAGAAGAAGCGGATCTAGCTCTACCTATCTAGAGAAGTAGATAGAGATAGGGATCTATCCGTATTTAGGATCAGGTAGTGACGTGTGCTCTGCAGGCATGTAGAGCAGGGTGGGGATGGTGTAATGGAGAGAGCTGTGTCTATTGATGTGGCCACAGGACCCACTTGTTAGGATGACAGAGGTTTGCAGGAAGGAAAAGGGAAATCTGGGGGGAAGAGCCGGGGCTGCTTTGCTGTACAAATGAAGCAAAATCACAGCTGAGGAAGTCCCTCCTCCATGGAGAGGTGTCACGCAATTGTACCATGGTGTTATTATTATTATTTTTGGCAACTTTTGCTGCCTGCCCACTCATGCCCTCTTCATCCAGTCTGCCTTGTGAAGAGATTAGCTAATAGATGCTTAGAAAGTTATTTGTCCAGAGTTATTGCCTTTTGTCCCCCACTATAGAGGGACTATCTTTGTTGTTTCTTCTGATTACATAGTGACACGTACTCTGTATACATTGTAAACCAAATCCAAACAATACAGGCATTTAAACTGTCAGAAGAATTTTGTGACCAAGAAAGGCCTTGACTCAGAGAAATAAAATGTACTGAATGCTGCTGATCCTGGGCACTGCTTAGGGGGAACATTGCAGGGGAGCTTCCCCACACTCTGAGACCCCAGCTTTATAGAGGGGGCAAGGGGTGCTCTTGTGCCCCATCTCCACAGTGTTGGGATGTAGACCAGAGTCCCCATCCACGCTTCTTCCTCCAAAGTACCTCCAGCACTGAAGGTGCTGCCTTCAGTGAATAGATGTCGGTGAGTAGACATCTGCAGATAGGGACATCGGTAAGATGTTATTTTGAATGGAGGTGGCCAGGGACTTGCCAGTTTCCCTTAGCATTGATCTTCTGTCCTCAGCCAGTCTCGGCTTTTCCTGAAAGGGAAAGGAAGGAAATGGCAGCAGGGTGTCTAGACTTCACACCCTGACTCAGATGGCCCTACTGGATGTTATCCCCATTAAGATATTTTCTGTTATTGTTCATAGAAAAAGAAGAGAAATTCCTTAATGAGGAGGGGGTGATCACAGGACTTGATCTGTTGTACAATGTACATCATTAAAATATGAGATCATACAATAGGGCAGGAAGAGTTGACTTCCCCAAATCATCTGGCTTCTCTGTCACCAGCTCCTTTCTTTTGAAATAATAATAATAGTTAACATTTACTGAGCATGTGCTGTGTACCAGGCACTGTTCTAAACCCTTTTTAGGAATTAATTATTTAAATCTCAGCTAAATGCCTACAGATGGAATGTCTGGATTAGAGGGTAGATATATGTTTAGCTTTTTAAGAAACTGCCAACCATTTTTCCAAACTGGATATCCCATTTTACATCTCACCAGCAACATACGAGAGTCCTGGTTACTTTATATCCTCTCCAACATCAGGTGCTGTCAATCATCTTCATTTGATCAAGTTTAACGGGTATGGAATGGTATTTCATCATGGTTTTACTTTCCCTGGGGACTAACGTTATTGAGTATTTTTACATGTGCTTATTATTTGTGCAAAATTCATTTTTAAATCTTTCTTATACTTAAATAATACATAATTTAGGGGCACCTGGGTTGCTCAGTCGGTTGAGCATCTGGCTCTTGATTTCAGCTCAGGTCATAATCGCAGGATCCTGAGATCAAGCCCCATATTGGGTACTAGATGCAGAGTCTCCTTGTCCCTCTCCATCCCCCGCCTGCTCTCATACTCTCTCTCTTTCAAATAAATAAATAAAATCTTAAAAAAATAAATAATTTAAGGCTATGAATTTTCCTCTGAGTATGGGTTTAGCCACATACCAAAGGGATTGAAAAGAAGTGCTCTAAATTTTTTTGTCCTAAATAATTTTGTCGTTTTATTTCTAATAATTGTTTCATTTCCTAAGTTATTTAAAGGATCATTTCCTGGTTTACTCAGTAGTTAAAACTTTTTGCTTGCTTCTCTTTAAATTATTTGCTTCTGAATTTATGACATTGTAGTCACTGAGCATGACCTGTAAAGTATTAACATTTGAGAAAAAACATACAGTTGTGGGCAAGTACATGATCACTATTTTTCAATCTTCTATAGGCATGAAGAATATAGTCTTTCTTTTTTAAGTGTATATGGTTCTCTTTCTACGTCTCTATTAAATCAAGATTGATAATTATGTTGTCAAAATAATTTATATACTTATTCCTTATTTGTCTGTTTAAATAAAAAAATTTGAAGAGAGTTGTTTTAGATTGTCTTGCTGTGCTTTTCTTTCTTTCTTTTTTACTGAATTCTCTTTGCATTTCTAAGAGCCATTGCCTTGAATATTGTTTATTGCATAAATTTTCATGTATTTATTATCATAACTTCTTCATGGAGTGACTGTCATTTATATATCCTTCTGAAGCTGTTTAAATTCTTGGCCTAACATTTTATCCTCAGACCTTGATATTTCTATCCCTGTTTCTTTTTGTTTGCTTTTCTCAATATCTGTTTGCTCATCTGATGTTTTTCAACTTCACTGTGTCATTTTGCTTTAGGTCCATCTCTTTTATTTATTTATTTATTTGAGGGGGGGGTGGGAGGAGCTGAGGGAGAGGGACAAGCAGACTCCCCGCTGAGCACAGAGCCTGATGATGTGGGCTGGTCCTATGATCTTGAGATCATGACCTGAGCCAAAATCAAGAGTTGGGCGCTTTACCCACTGAGCCACCAGGTGCTTCCTAGGTTCATCTCTTTTAAACAAAACATAATTCCATTTTTGTTTTTCAAATCTGTTCTAAGGATCTTGACTTTTTTATAGCAGAATTCAACTCTCTTACATTTATTTGGTATCCAGGATGCTTGGTCTTATTCTTGCTGTTTAATTTTATGCTCTCTCTTTGTTATATTTTCTATTTGTTTCCTCATTTCCTCATTACTTATATTTATTAAATTGATGAAGTATTCTTTATTTCTTTTCTTTTTCTTTCCAGTTGGAAATTGGAAGTTCTAATATACATTTATATTCTGCTAGTGTTTACACTGAAACATTTAGTAAACATATTTAAAATTACATTTTGCTAACAGTTACAAAAATGAATAATAACCATGCCCCTTCAGTTCTGTTGAAATAATTAAGAATTTTAGTTTTATGTTAACTTTCTTCTTTCTCTTCTTTCTTTCTTTCTCTTTCTTTCTTTCTTTCTTTCTTTCTTTCTTTCTTTCTTTCTTTCTTCTTTCTTTCTTCTTCCTTCCTTCCTTCCTTTCTTTCTTTCTTTCTTTCTTTCTTTCTTTCTTTCTTTCTTTCTTTCTTCTTTCTTTCTTTCGTCTTTCTTTCTTTCTAGAGAGGGAGAGAGAGACAGAGGGGCAGAGGGAGAGAGAGAGAATCTTAAGCAGGCTCCATGCCCAGCATGGAGCCGGATGTAGGGCTTGATCTCATGACCCTGAGATCATGACCTGAGCTGAAATCAAGAGTCAGACGCTTAGCCAACTGAGACACCCAGGCACCCCATGTTAACTTTTTTTCTTAGAGCATGTCTTTTATAGTTCAAGAATCCATTAACAATTGCATTGCAGTTTTAAGTCATAATATGAAATAAATGGCATAAAGCCATTTAAAATGGCTTATGCGAGAAATCTCCTCTCATATAAGCCATTTTCCTGGTAGCGGCATCGACATTCTCAGAAGATTACTTAAAAGGCAATTGGGGCAATGAATTTTCTTCCCTCTCTAGAAGTCTGGCTGGGTGGTGGTTAATTCTTTATCTCCATGCCCCTGACTTAGTATATGAACACAGAGTGCACGGAGCCGACAGGTTAATGATGCCCCTGCGTGATGTTATAGATGGTCGTGCCCACTCTCCCTACAGGCTGCCTAGCTTTTCATCATTTACTTAGATTTATTTATAAATAAGTGTTTATTCAATTCATTGTAGGGGGCATTCAGCCTCTTTGTTCATCTGCCTGAGGACAGGGACCATTAAAAGGATAGTTTCTTGGGGTTCCTGGGTGGTTCAGTCAGTTAAGCGTCTGCCTTCAGCTCAGGTCATGATCTCGGGGTCCTGGGATCGAGCCCCACATTGGGCTCCCTGCTCAGTGGGGAGCCTGCTTCTCCCTATCCCTCTCCCTTTGCCACTCCCCCTGCTTGTGCTCTCTCCCTCGCTTGCTCTCTCTTTCTCAAATGAGTAAATAAAATCTTAAAAAAAAAAAAAGAATAGTTTCTTATATTCCCCCAGAGCCTTACACACAGTAAGCGGTTCACGCTGGTAGTGTGATGCTGGAGACATAGGACTGACCCTGAAGCTTGACCTGTGTTTGTCTCAGCTCTGCTACTTGTCAGTGTCACGAGCTTAAGTAAACTATTAACATCACTGACCTGCAGCTTCCTCAGCTCTAAGATAGTACTAACTTGGCAGGCTAGTTAAAAAGGATGAGAGGATCAAATCTCCAAGGATTTTGAGACCCACAGTGAACAATTGCTGGGTAAACCAGTGGATGTGTGGGAAATGAAGAAAAACAGAGACAAAGCCTGGAGACTTGGATGTATCCTGAATGTGAAGCCCACTCCCTGGAGCCTCTCTTTGTAGCTTCTGCTTTTCAGCCGAAAGGGTTTTGGGTGAGCTTGGCCAAGAAATGGCTGCACGATGTAGGCAGGGGTGCTGGCAAGGGTGGGGGGGACATTTAACCAACTGAGCCCCCTGGTACCCCTGAATCTGGTGTTGATGCAATCACGAAAACTTGGGCAGATTGTGGTACCACGTGGGATCTCATCACCTCCGCTGTACACGTGAGGAATCGAAGCATGGTACATCCAGGTACTTCACTTGCTCACGGTCTCCCGAAGCACTTGACGTGCTCTGATGTTTTCTGACAGAGAGAAAGCCGGGCAGACAGGCCCACATCACACGCACACTGCGGGATCCGTGTGCTTTCTCTGCCTCCCTCTTGTTGTCTCGCGGAAGGCCTGTCCTGTCACTGCCATCGGGGGCGGGGGGGGGGGGGGGGGCTCATCAGTAGGCAGGACTCGTAGCCCGAGCTCCTGGATCTGTTCTTGAAGTGAATTTCCATTGTGTTTGTTGCAAACAGTCAGGCAGCTCCCTGTTTCCTGTTGGCTCGACTTCCTTCTCATTAAGTTACCAAACTTCAAGGATCGGGGAGGGCGAGCAGGAGGCGAGGTGAGACAGGGTTAAAGGAGGACTGTGTTTTCAGCAAGTAATGGATTTCCCCGGCGCTGTTCCCGCTTAGGCTGGATGTAGTGACGGGATGTGAAGATGGGCTTCCTCGCTCTTCCCTGGTCGCAGCTCTGAAGATAGAGATCAGCTCTCCTCTTGGGGAGCTGGCCCCGCGACAGACATCTGCTGCCGAGGCCGGAGGGAGGACTGGCCAGGGCTCTGGCCACAGGCCGGCAAGGCCAAGAGAGCTGGAGCGGAGCCGTGGGGCGTAGACACTGGCTCGAACCAGTTGTCTAGTCAAGCAGCCGGAGCGCGGGGAGGGGCGTCCACACATCCGGAGCCTGCTGGGAGGGGGAGACACAGCCAGTGTCTCCTTCAGTACTTACTTCATTTAATCTGCAGGTCAACCCCCCAACCTTCTTTTCTTTTCTTTTCTTTTTTTTTTTTAAGATTTTATTTATTTGCGAGAGAGAGAACGAGAGACAGAGAGCATGAGAGGGAGTGAGAGGGAGGAGGGTCAGAGGGAGAAGCAGACTCCCTGCTGAGCAGGGAGCCCGATGCGGGACTCGATCCCGGGACTCCAGGATCATGACCTGAGCCGAAGGCAGTCGCTTAACCAACTGAGCCACCCAGGCGCCCCCTTATTTTATTTTCTTACTCTACAGACAGGAAACCAAAGCTTGGGGAGATTACATGTATCTGCAAAGGACATCTAGCAGGATCAGGATTCAAGTTCAGATCTGCTGGACTCCAGGGCCATTCCAGAAATCTGCCTTTCCTTTGGGCCCTGCGATAGGATGCGCTGGGTCCTTTCTGCTAAGATTTCCATCTTCCACCATCCCTTGAATGAAATACCAGAATGCAGATAATGAAACCCACAGAGAGAGGGGAATGTCCCAGTGTTGGATGTGGTTGTTGAAGAGGAGGTGACAGCTGACGCCAGGGGTCTCTGTCTCAAGCACGGGAAGCCTGGACCGAAAGCTTGGTGCCTGGGCTGGAGAAGCCGAAACAGGTTGGAGGTCCTTAGAAGTCACCTGGGGCAGTGGTTCTCAAATGGTGGTGATTTTGGTAATGTCTGGAAATGTTTTAGCTTGTCGTGCTGGGGGCAGAGGGGTACGACCAGCCTTCAGTGGGTAGAGGTTCACGGATGCTGCTAGACGTCCCACAGGGCACAGGACAGCCCTCCATGTCACAGAATCCTCTGACCTAAAATGTCAATGGTGCCCAGACCGGGAGAGCCTGGTCTTGGTATTTACAGGTGTGTAAACAGCTTCCGAGAGGTGCGGTGCCCTCCCCCAGGCACTCACCAGGTGAGTGATGTTCGCACGGTGCCGAGCGGCCTCAGGCAAGGAATGTAGGAAGGGGCCTCGGATGGGAGCGAGGGGTTCAGGGGGACTCAGCTCAGATCGCCAGGCTGGGTAGCGCCTGCACAGGCGTCTTCTTGGGGAAGAGGTGCTTCTGGTCTGCTGATTTGTCCACTGGGCCCAGGGCCCATGGGAGGGAAGGGTGCTGTGGGGAGTCCTGGGAGCCAGTGTGAGCAGGGGCTTCTGAGAGAGGCTGACTGGAGGTTCCAGTCAGGTCGTTCTCACCCAGCCCTAGATGCTACTTCCTGTGCTGGCCTGCCCTGAACCTCATGGCCGTCTGGTGGGAAAATGGGCGCCACCGTAGTCCCCAACCCCTACTGATAGTTAGAAAGCGCTTTTGGGGGCACCTGGCGGGCTCAGTGGGTTAAGCATCTGACTTCGGCTTGGGTCCTGATCCCAGGGTCCTGGGATCGAGCCCCGCATCGGGCTCCCTGCTCTGCGGGGAGCCTGCTTCTCCCTCTGCCTTTGCTCTCTCTTTCTCTCTCAAATAAATAAAATCTTTTTAAAAAGGGGGGGCTTTTTAACATCCGGTCTCCTCCTTGACCAGTGCAGTAGGCAGAACCCGCATGATCCTTCCCTTTTCTGAGACGATGGGAGTGGGGCTCGGGGGTTAACCGGCCGAACCAATGCCGGGGCTCTTCGCACTCGTCAGCCGCTTCCGTCGGGGCGGGGCGCCTTCGTGGGAGAGCTGTCCTGGCGCTCCGGCCTCCGCTCAGTCCCGCTTCTCTCCGTCCGGGGCGGCCTCTGTTTCCCGACGGTGTGAATAGCTCAGCTTTTACACTCCAGTGAACGAGTACATTCTGGATTTAATTTCTTCATTTTAATAAAGGAACCTCCCAGTTGAGACATTGGTGTTTGGGAGGCCTGGTGCTGCCCAGCGGGGACACGGCATTGACCGAGCCATAGTTCTGTCCCTTACACGCTCAGAGCACAGGGGGGACAGAGACAGAGACAGAGACGCAGGGGCTGGGGAGTCAGCCGAGGGAGCCACAGGAGTGGAGCCCAGCACCCAACTCAGGCAGTAGCCAAAAACCACTGACCTCAGATTATTGCTTTATAATTGGCACCGCGTAAGGCCTTCCTCAGGACAGAGAGCGTTTCTCCTCACTTCTGTCTCTCTAGCCCTTAGCGGAGTGCTGGGCACACTGTCGTAGCCTGATGAATGCTTCTTCCTTGCTGTTCCCTCCCAGGGGGGGCAATGGAGAGCTTGGCTTCCCGAGTCTCAGTCCCGTAACGTATTTGTTGTGTGACTTTGGGAAAATAAATTAATCTCTCTGAGCTTCAGGTTCCTCGCTTGGAGAATGGGGATCAAAGTGATGGCTACCTCGCAGGCCTCCTGTGGAGGTTATCCATGTAAAGCATTCAGCTCTGTCACGGTGTGTGGCATGTGGGAAGAGGTCCATAAATGCAGCTGCCCTATTATCGATGATATAATTGGCATGGTGATGTGTCTGTCTGCCCAGCACACGGACCAGCGCTTCTTAGATCCCAGTAACCGTTGGCTGATTTGAATGGTTCTGGCACGAATGTTGTAAGAGTATGGATTTCACTGGTTAACCGACTTACAGTGCTTTATAGTTGGAAGTGAGGTGAGTTGTCGACATGCTAAGAAGTATCTTTAATGCCCTCCCTCCCCAACAAACATTAAAAAATTGTTGCTGAGCCATGCTAGAGATGGGTCTGGAAGAACCCATCTGCCATGGCTGGAAGAACATGGGGCCAGTGAGTCTTAGATCCGTGAACGGAGCTTGGTGCTTACTGGCTGGCCTTCCCCCTGCCTGAACCTCTGAAGCCCATCTCTCATTCAGTAAGGGATCCACAGTGCTGAGCTCCAGAGCGCCTGCCTTCCATCCCAAGGGTGCCTGCAGCCAGCTCAGGGAGAGTACAGAGCCCTGCATCCTCAAGGCCTGCACTGCTAACATTCTCTGCCCTTTCCTGGGTCTGCCACGTTCCCTTTGCTAAGCACCAGGAGACAGTTTGCCTGTTGGTTTATAGCCATCTCCACTGGTAGCCAAACAGTGGGCAGGACTACTGATCCTGGCTAAGTCTGTGCTGGGAGCCCTGCGACAGAGGTGGGGAACGTCTCCTGCTCCCCTGAGCTGTGAGTGTCCAGGGCAGAAGCCTAGAGGCCCGGTCACAACACCTTGACGCACCCGGGGATGGGCTTGCTCTCTCTAGTCAGCTCAGAATTCCCATGTTGTCCCCAGCAATTGTTCTCTGTACACATATACGAAGATATTTTTTTTTTTTTAAAAGATTTTATTTATTTATTTGACAGAGAGAGACTCAGAAAGAGAGAGGGAACACAAGCAGGGGGAGTGGGAGAGGGAGAAGCAGGCTTCCCGCCGAGCAGGGAGCCCGATGCGGGGCTCGATCCCAGGACCTGGGATCATGACCTGAGCCGAAGGCAGACGCTTAACGACTGAGCCACCCAGGCGCCCCTCGAAGAGATTTTTTTTCTCCCTCTCTGTTGGTACACGATCAAAATGTTAGCATCTGGAAGCCCCCCTCCCTCTGCATTTCCAACCACCTGCTTGAGTGTTGTTAGGCAGTCAGCCGTGGGGACTGAGGCACTGAAGCTGAGGCAGCCATTGACTTTGAAGCCGGGGACTCGGAGACTCACTGTCAGCTCCACGCCTCTGCTTGGGGCCCTGCCAGTGTTGTAACAACATCTGCAGAGCGTGTCTAACCACATGTTGGAATGATCCTCTCCAGACCCTGCATTGCCTTTTGTTAGAATTTCCCCTGTGCCCGTAGCATGCGTCTACTACTGACGAGTCTGTTGAGCCCCTGATTTCTTCCTGCACCACATCAGCCAGTCTCCGCAGACGTGTCCCTCGGCAGGTAGAGCTGGGTAGGGACTTTTGATCAGTCCAAAAAAAGACTTCAACCCTTAAAGAAATCCTGGGCCCACTTCCAGGGGCCTCTTTTGTCTGCCTTTACCAGAGGGAAATTTCTGGACCTCATTCTATGCATGCCCGGCTCTTGGATAGGTTACCCGCACCCACCCCCACGTTGTAAGGTTGACTTCAAAGGGGTTTCACAACTTCCTTCTGACTTTTGGGAGATATTTCTAAGGGCACTTTCCAAAATTGTAGGAAAAGAGGGAAGGGAGGTGGGGTGTGGACAGTGAGGACGAAAGTGGGACAGATGATGCTCCTGAAGGTAGAATCCCACCTACTGATCACCCAGTGATCTGAAGCTAAGCCTGGGGCCCCTCGGATCAGTTGATTGAACCAAGGCTTCTGTGCAGATGAAGTGACATTAATGTCAGTGGTAAGAAGAAATCCCTCTAGAGGGCAATGAAGCAGGAGGGATGTCTCTATAGGGAGAGTTAGAAATTCATTCTTCATTTTGAATCATTTTTAGAACCCCTGAAGGGTGAAATGAAGATATCACCCATGTAGACTAGTGTTCTGTGGAATGCGGTGACCCTCCACGTCCATCTTGAGGCACCACCTGGGGAAGAATCTGGCTGCTTCAGCTGTACAATGTGTTTTGGGTTCCCCAATATGTCACCATAAAGAAGAGACCCAAAGAACATGACATTTAAAAAAAAATTTTTTTATTGTTATGTTAATCACCATACATTACATCATTAGTTTTAGATGTAGTGTTCCATGATTCATTGTTTGCGTATAACACCCAGTGCTCCATGCAGAACGTGCCCTCTTTAATACCCATCACTAGGCTAACCCATCCTCCCACCCCCTCCCCTCTAGAACCCTCAGTTTGTTTTTCAGAGTCCATCATCTCTCATGGTTCTTCTCCCCCTCCGATTTGCCCCTCTTCATTCTTCCCCTCCTGCTATCTTCTTCTTTTTTCTTTTTTTCTTAACATATATTGCATTATTTGTTTCAGAGGTACAGATCTGAGATTCAACAGTCTTGCACAATTCACAGCGCTTACCAGAGCATATACCCTCCCCAGTGTCTATCACCCAGTCACCCCATCCCTCCCACTCCACCCCCCACTCCAGCCACCCTCAGTTTGTTTCCTGAGATTAAGAATTCCTCATATCAGTGAGGTCATATGATACATGTCTTTCTCTGTTTGACTTATTTCGCTCAGCATAATACCCTCCAGTTCCATCCACGTCGTTGCAAATGGCAAGATTTCATTCCTTTTGATGGCTGCATAATATTCCATTGTATATATAAACCACCTCTTCTTTATCCATTCATCTGTCGATGGACATCTTGGCTCTTTCCACAGTTTGGCTATTGTGGACATTGCTGCTATAAACATCGGGGTGCACGTACCCCTTCGGATCCCTACATTTGTATCTTTGGGGTAAATACCCAGGAGTGCAATTGCTGGATCGTATGGTAGCTCTATTTTCAACTTTTTGAGGAACCTCCATACTGTTTTCCAGAGTGGCTGCACCAGCTTGCATTCCCACCAACAGTGTAGGAGGGTTCCCCTTTCTCCGCATCCTCGCCAACATCTGTCGTTTCCTGACTTGTTAATTTTAGCCATTCTGACTGGTGTGAGGTGGTATCTCACTGAGGTTTTGATTTGGATTTCCCTGATGCCGAGCGATGTTGAACACTTTTTCCTGTGTCTGTTGGCCATTTGGATGTCTTCTTTGGAAAAATGTCTGTTCATGTCTTCTGCCCATTTCTTGATTGGAGTCTTAGAACATGACATTTTTTTTGAGCAGAGTTCATAAGTTCTCAAATACAGAAAATAAATATGAGGAGGGTCTTGGGAGATATAGAAAGCTCCAGAGACCTGGCTGGAGCCTTGAATCTGCTGAGAAATGAATGAGGAATAATTCCTCTTCTTGTGGGGGAGTGGCAGGGGGCAAGAGGATTTTCAAGAATGGGGATTTTTTTTTTTTTTAAGTAGGCTCCACCTCTAGTGTGGAGCCCAGTGTGGGACTTGAGCTCATGACCCCTGAGATCAAGACCTGAGCTGAGATCAAGAGTTGGACTCTTAACTGACTGAGCCTCCCAGGCACCCAAGAATGGGGATTTTTGATATGAAATTGCAAGCTGTCTTTCTGTGAAATAAATCCTTACCCTTTGCAACCAAACCCTCAGCAAATTCTTTTTGACATGTGGGTTGGGGTATGGTTTTGGGCAAAGTCAGGAAAAAGGAACCCTGCTGCACTTTAGGATTGGTGAGAGTAGAGGAAAGAGGAGGCGGGGGAGGGAATTCATAAATAAGAGAGAATGTAGTGGGAGCGGGGATGGAGAGCCAGCAGAGGTCATGACAATGTGTCTTTGGGGATTTACGGAAGTCTTGAGGGAGGCATTGGATCTCCTGCAGGATGTGGGTGTGGGCACTGGTGCCAATTTTATTTAAATCCTAAAACTTAGAAACACCTCCTGTAATATTTGAATATGTTTGGATGCACATAGAAAAGGTCGGGAAGAAAATGTTCAGGGAGACCACTGTTGAGTTGCATCTGGGGGCTGTGACTTTATGTGAGTGCCCGGGAAGGTGAGGGGAACTTCACTGTTTCCACCACATATATTTCAGTATTATTTCATTTAAAGATGACAGATAAATTAAAAATGTACCATTTTATAATTTAAAAATAAAAAAAGGCCCAAATCATCCATAATCTCACTGCCCAGATGTGATAACTTTTAGCATTTGATGTGGATTCTTCCTGATGTGTTTCTATCCATATGTAAACACATGTTACCTGCGTATGTAAAAAATGAGGTCATCCCAGCCTTGTTGTGTAGCCCACTTTTGAAACCTAATAATATATCTTAAGCATCTTTCCGTGTCCTCAGAATACAGTTACACATCATCATCTTTTAATAGATGCGTGATATTCCCTCATGTATGTGTCCCATGCCTGATGAAACCAACATTAAGGACATTAAAGTTGTTTCCATTTTTCCCTACTGTATACGGTGAATATCTTCATGGATGCATCTTTTTGCATTTTTTAGTTATGTCGCAGAAAACATTCTGAGAGGTAGAATTACTGGATCAAAGAGCAGTTATGTTAAAAATTTTGATACATATCATCCAATAATCACCCCAAAATGTACCAGTTTCCACCTCTACCAGCTATCAGCTCTTACATATTTTTTGAGCTCGAACTCAGAAATAATATTCCAGACAAATAAACATTACTTTTGCCCCGAGGGGGTTTACATTCTATTAGGTGGTTTGTTAGCACATGCTAAGATTCCTTGTGTATTTGACAAGTATTTACACCATCCTTACCATGAGCCGGATAGTTTTCTGAGGACCTTAAAATATTAAGTCATTTAATCCTCATGACAACCCTGTAAATCAGTAGTAGTATTTCCATTTTACAAATGAAAAAGCTGAAGCGAAGACGTTAAGTAGCTTGCTTAAGGTCTCACTGGTGATAAGTGGCAGACCCAAGAGTCGAACCTACAAAACATCCTGGTTCCAGAATCTGTTTCTTAATCCTGTGCGCAACAGGTAATAAACCTCTTAGCACTGAGATGATAAACCAGTGGCTTGGAAACCCTACATTCAATCATGGAGGTTAACAGGGAGATGGTCTTCCGGCTTGCCAAGACCCTCCCTTTAGGGCTAGGGCTGAAAGGGGCCTCAAGGGGCTCAGCTGCTCCATGTCTGGGCAGTTGAAGATGGAATGGAGGAGCGAGGATCATGGAGTTTTCCCTGGAATTTTCCATTACAAGGGTAGCATTGGAGGAAACCCAGGGATGGGTAAACTACCTAGGGCCCTATGGCCTCCCCAGGAAGATGGAACTCTTTTTGGAGGTTTGAGTGGTGCATTGATTCTGAAGAAGCAGGAAAGCTAGAGTATGAAGAGGAGACAGACAGACAGACAGGCAGACAAGCAGAGAGACAGGATGAGATAGGAACTCCAGCTTGGATGAAGGTGGGAAGGCTAGAGAGCAGGGTGTGAGGGCCAGTTGTCCTGGGAAGGAATGATCAACCATATGGCTGGAAAGCAAGCTGCAGATGGGTTAGGTGGGAGATAAGGAAGGGTAGTTGGTTTCAAATCTTGGAAAGCTCTGAGCCCAGGCAAGGGCTTGGACTGAGGACAACAACAGAAAGCCCTTCAATCTTAGAGCAGAGAAGTGGTGTGACCTGAGCTGTTTTAGGAATATCTTGCAGAAAGCATGGAAAGATTTATGAGAGACTGTGATGAGAGATTACTGCAATGGTCTGAGCTAGAGGCATCTGGGGTTTGATTTCATCAGGCAGAGGCAATGTGAGCATAAAGATGGGCATGATGCAAAGGCCACACGAAGCTGAAACTGAGAAGTTTACATGACTGACTTTTGTGAAGCTGGAGGGCGAGTGAGGGAGGAGAAAACATGATTTTGTGATTTTTAGCATGAGCATGTGGGAAGCTGCTCCTGCCCTTAGCTGAGATGGGAAACCCAGGATGAGGGTAGATTGAGGGTGGGGGTGAGAGAACAGAGACTCCTGTTTTGGATTTGTTGGTTCAGAACTCTGTAAACTGTCCCAGTGCAAGGGTCAAGTGGAAGGCCATGCACATTTGGAGCTCGGGACAGAAGGTAGATCTGAAGGAGAGTCCTGGAGTCATCAGCCCAGGGGACGGCTGTGAAGCAGTGAGTGGGAATGAGGTCCTACAGGGACAAGAGGCAGAGCAGGAGGAGCAGAGAACAAAGGGCTGGTCTTTGAGAAGCACTTCCATTTAGGAGAGTGGTTCTCAACCATGGCCCCATGTTGGAATCACCTGGAGACTAGAAAACTCCTGGTGCCTGGGTCCAAGATATTCTGATTTCATTGACCTGGAAGGCAGCCAGGGCATCAGACATTGGAATGCTCCCCAGATAATTGTACTGTGTAGCCAAGGTAGAGAGCCATTGGTTGAAGGAGATGACAGGAGAGGAATAAGATAGAGAGCCATCTCTGTAGAGCAGGTGAGCGTTTAGAAGTGTTTTCATTTGTTCTATAACATTTGCCAAGTACCTAATAATAATAATAGCTACCATATATTGAAGGCTTGGCTCTATCAGGACCCGTGCTGAGTGCTTTACACACATTATCTCATTGTGATGCTCACACAATACCATGAGATAGATATCTTTACTCTCTCTAATAGGTAAAGAAAGTAAGAATCAGAGAAATGCAGGAACTGCCAGAAGTCACTCATCTGAGTGGAGGAAGCAGGAATTAAACTTACTATATTGAATGTCTTCAAAACCCTTGGAGTTAATCACTGCGCTATGCTGCTCGCTGCCCCCTAGACCCTGTGCTCAGGGCTCTCAAGGGCCTTGTAATCGGATGGGTATTGGAAGAGTTACCCACCATCAGGTAAGCTCTGTCATGGAAGAATGTACCAAGCGCCATGGGTACCAGCTCACATCAGCCTGGAGGACTTAAGGAAAGCTTTGCCTAAGTGCTAATGCCCAGGGTAACATTTCCTGTTTATTCCTGCACCCAGAAAGAGGCTCCATGTCTTGATAGGAGGGTGGCGTGTGTGTGCAAGGAGGAGAGAATTGATGGCGGCCAATGCTGATGTTACACAACTGTAATGTTGATCAACACACGGACACTCTTGAGAGAGACTTGGGGACTGTGTTAACTTTCAGACCCTTTGGCTTTGTGAAGATGACAAAGCCTTTCTGGTGGATGGCAGCCCAGTTGTTCTCTGTCTACTTTTAAGTTACCTTGGATCAAGAGCCACAACCGCTGGAAGGAGATTCTAGCCTCAGTACCACGGAAGAATTCTGCATGGGCCGAGCAGCCCGCCGAGTCAACCGTCCTCTGGAGAACAACTCTGAGGTAAAGTTTGGCACCTGTCTTGGGAAGGTGTCTTCTAAGCCAATGTGAATTTACTGTCTCTGGAAGGAGAAAGGGCACATTGAGGCTTTCAGAAATGGGAAGTTAAAAGTGGGCATTAGTCAAAGTTGTCATCCTCTTATATATCAAAATTAAGATGGTGCTGATGTCATTGTTGACCGCATGAGTCAGAACATAATAAACTTTAAAACTGCCAGACCAAAGGTAGATGCTCATGTCTGGGATTGATGACAGAAATCACAAGGTGCTTCATTAATTTTTCCACTGCCCATTTATGTGTGCATGAAGCTCAAGGGGCGAGAGGAGGGAAGCTGAACCTTTTGGCGGACATGGTCAACAAGACTGTAGTTTCAGAGGGAACCAGGTTCTCTCGGTACCTCTTAAGATCTGGTCCTTGGCCTCTGGTCTTGACTGAGAATGACACCTCTGTATTAATCACCCTGACCCCTCTCTCTGCTCTGTCCTTGAGGCTTCTCGAGGGAATTAGCTGGTAAACAGGTTTAATTGAAGTTCCTGAAAAGTCAGGGAGTTGAGAACTCTTTATTTGAATGCAATCACTCTATCGATTTAAGACACAATTAGCGACTAAATATACAATCTCATATAAGTGGCCTTTCCCAATTTGTGGAGCTGTTTTTATTAAACTTAGTGAAATCATTTGAGGCTAAGATATAAGACATTCAACACTAGGATGATTGAAAAATGGCAAAAATATCACTATTAAAATTACACACACACAATGATGAAAATATAAATGAGGATAAAACTTCAAGGGATTAATGTAAACTCTAGTGACCTTTCACCAAGTGATTCATGATTTTAAAAATCTCTCTAAGCATTTTTCTCAACAGTCAATCACTGAATGTCCTCTAGAGGTCACACACTGTGGTAGGTGCTAGAGATCCTGAGGTGATCAGGATAGAAAGCCCCTGCCTTCAGGAGGCTTCTGGTCCCATGGAGGAAAACAGGCCATGCATGTGGCTCTGTGAAGTCTACAAGGTGCTCTGATTGTTGAGAGGAGGGGTGTCTCTGAGAAGAGACTTTTCAAGAACGATGTCAGGTTGTTACGGAACCTGGACTGGATCGCCTGATGGAAGAACCAAGCGGCACCTGGAGATCTTGGAGGATGGGAGTTTATTGAACGCTGGCGGGCTCAGAGGAGAGTGGTCTCCAAAGGTCTGAGCCCCGAGCACAAACAAAGGGGGCAGTTTATACACTTCTATTTCTGCATACTTGGCACTTTTGGCACCTGGTGAAGCAGGGCAGGGAGAAGGACCCGGAAGAGCCCTGGGGCAAGGACTGGGACTCTCTCGCTGGCCATCTTAGGACACAGATTTTCCTTATCAAGGTGAATGGTGGGAATATGGAGTGTGTTGAGGATTTATGGGGGGCAAGAGCCAGTAAACAACTCTTTTAAGAGGTATGAGGGAGAAGACCAGAGGAGAGAAATAAAGGAGTCTTTGGAGGGGCATATTAAGAGGAAGGAGGAGGGTGTTTTGAAGATTCAGCACATTTGAGTGTAAATATGAAGGCGATAGGAGAAGGAGGCAGGCAGAGAGAAAGAGAGAGAGAGAGAGCACACCAGTGAGTGAGAGAGATTAACTGTAGGTCCCAAGAGAGTGAGAATAGTTGACAGGTCGGAGAGGATGGCATCCAGTGCACAGGTGGAGAGATTTGTTACTTGGGACTTTGTGGTTACAATCCACCCTTGTTCCCTCAATCTCTTTCCTGCTCCATCAGCTGTAAGGGGTTGGGGGTCTTCTTGCCATTGCTACTTCTATGGTACCTTACAATCCCTTTTGTCATTTCCAGTTACCTTGTTAACAGTTCTTCTTCTTTTTTTTAATTTTATTTATTTATTTGATAGAGAGAGACACAGTGAGAAAAGGAACACAAGAAGGGGGAATGGGAGAAGGAGAAGCAGGCTTCCTGCGGAGCAGGGAGCCCGATGTGGGGCTCGATCCCAGGACCCTGGGATCATGACCTGAGCCGAAGGCAGACGCTTAACGACTGAGCCACCCAGGCGCCCCAACAGTTCTTTATAGTAAATTCTCTTTTGTACAAACAACCGGTGTGGTTTATGTCTCCTGACTGGACTGTGCCTGATATGCTAGCAGTCTCCTCTGGGGGAGCTTCAGGGTTGGTTCTGGCTGGAACTGGGGATTCAGGGGCTGGGGCAGACTGCCCTTCAAACCTTCCACTCCAGCGTCATCTTGCCCCTTGCCGTGGACATTCCTGGTCCAGGGTGCCAACCAAGATGCTCAGCTTCTGTGAAACTCTCCCTTCCCCTCCACTGGGCACAAGAGATTTTCTGGGTCTCCTCCACATCAGGTGCAATTGACAAGGAACCAGGGGACATTTTTTTTACCATTTCTTGTATGGAACACATGCACTTGTGCTGCCATCTCTTTGCTGTCCTGTCCATGTCTTGTGCTGGGTCTGGCATCGGTGAGACTCTGTTTCTAATGTCAGTCAAGAAAGAGCACCTTAGGGGCACCTGGTGGTTCAGTTGTTTAAGCATCTGCCTTTGGCTCAGGTCATGATCCCAGGGTCCTGAGCGGGGAGTCTTCTGCTCCCTCTCCCTCTGCTGCTCTCTTGTGCTCTCTCTCTCTCGAATAAATAAATAAAAATCTTAAAAAAAAAAAAAAAGAAAGAACACCTTAGTCCACCCATTTACAGATACACTCAACCTCCTGGGCATTCTCTCATATTTTTCTTCCCTTTTCCCTACTTCCCTCTCATTAACTGGAGGATCTCAGCCACTGTACTCTCTCTAACTTGTTTCATCTTCTGTCAACCCTTGTCTCTTATTTCTAGGCCTCTCTATCTTGCCTTTGGGCAGAGGGAAGAAAAGTCAATTCTCCCAATTCACACATGCTCTCCACCGATTTGTCTCACGTGGTTCCCTGTCTACTGTGTCTAGCACTTTGGGACCTTCCCCCACCCCAGCCCAGCTTTTAAAAAAGATTCTTTGTAGGGGTTTTCTAGAAACATGACATGTGATGTCTTAGTTTACCAGTTGGCCACAGATGAATATGCCAGGTAGCACTCTGCTTTTATTATACGATGCTTACAGTGGGGGTGAGTAGGACAGGAAGTAGAAAGGACAGCGTAAGCTCCAATAGACAGCAGATCCGTCGGATGGCCTGGCCTTTGGGTTCTGCCGGCCTGTTTCTGTGGATTTCTCCTCAGTGTGGCAGAGCCCCCAGTGAGACTGCAGAGTCAGGTCCCCTAAGCGCCCTACCCAAAACTCAGCCCTTCCATTCCATCCAACAAAGTGCTCAGCTCAGCCTCTTTTCCACAGCACTTTTGCCCCAAATGCTAATTGCATTTAACTAATCCACAAAAGAAACATCCACACAGAATTCCATTTTAATTAGCATACCACACTCTTTGTGCAAATTTACTCTCAGAGGAGACCCATTGTAACCGTGTGGAGATAGTAATGACAGGGCCCCTTGATGTTTTCCCAATAGCTTTTAGCTGCAAAAGCATTTGGGCAGCACGCCGTGAGCATCCTGCCCGACTGTATTATTGGGGAACACCTCATTGATTAGAAGTTGGTCCTCCTGCAACTTCCTGAGTTTCTTGACACTTACTCTTGAACCCCAGATGGGCCTCTTCTTAGGAGGACGCTGTGAAAGGTAGCAGTGTGTAGGAGGAAAAGAAGAATTAGGCTATAGACCATTTTCTTTTCTCTGGGCCATGAAATTTCAATGGTGAAAAGAGACTTTAAAATTATTTTGTCCAGTGAGTTCATTTTATAGTTGGGAAAACTATGGTCCACGTTCTTTTAGCTTGAACTGGGACTAGAATCTCCACTGAGGGCCTCCCCAGTGGTTCTTAATGCTGGATACACGTTAGAATCCCCTGGGAATGTGAAAAAAAAAAAAGTACCAGTGTCCCACTAAATCAGGTTTTGGTGGGGACCCGGCATTACTGTTTTTCTTTTCTTCTTTTTTTTTTTAGAGGGGATGCAGAGGGAGAGGGAGAGAGAGAATCTTAAGCAGACTCCATGCCTAGCTCGGAGCCGGATGTAGGGCTCGATCTCACGACCCTGAGATCATGACCTGAGCCAAAACCAAGAGTTGGAAGCTTAATCAACTGAGCCACCCAGGCACCCCCACCCCAGCATTGCTGTTTTTCAAAGCTCCATATTATGGGCTGAATTGTGTCTCCTCAAAATTGAATAAACGGATTGGATCGACTTGTCCATGGATCATCAGACCTGAGAGGGACATGGGATCAGAGATTGGCAAACAGTGAAAACTCAAAACAAGTAGCTGACCAATCGCCTGAACAAATGAAGGAACTTACAGATCAGTTGGTTCAATCCATTCATTTTATAGATGAGGAAACTAAGATATATCACATTCTTCAGAGGAGTAGCTGTGGCTCATCTTCCCATCTGAGTGAATAAAGGGATGCCATTAACACCCAAACTGAATATAAAATGCAAATACTACAGGGCGTAACAGCTATTAACACACGAGGCCCTTTCCCTGGCGAGCTGCTTGAATGCACACACTTGAGGGAGGATGTCCCTAGCAGCCAGCTTTGGAGAGTGGAAAGATGACTGAACTCAGGGACAGAAGATGTGGTTTCTGCTCATTGCTCTGTGACCTTGGGTTCTCTTTCACTTTTATCTCGCCTTTTCCTTAAAACAAACAAACAACAAAAGACAACAAAGGGACGCCTGAGTGGCTCAGTTGGTTAAGCATCTGCCTTCTGCTCATGATCCCAGCGTCATGATCCCAGTGTCCTGGGATCGAGTCCCACATCGGGCTCCTTGCTCAGTGGGGAGCCTGCTTCTCCCTCTGCTTCTGCTGCTTCCCCTGCTTGTGCTCTCTCTGTCTCTGACAAATAAATAAATAAAATCTTAAAAACAAACAAACCACCCCCCCAAAGGCCAACCACAACAAAACAACAGAAAAGTGGAGAAGATAATTTAACAAATACCCATAGTCTGATAGCCCAGAATTAAAAATGACGTTATCCTATTTGCTTGGCATCGAATGTAGGAAACACTGCAGAGAAAGGTGAGCTTTCCTTCACCACCACGCACAGACTCACTCCTCTCCCGACAGGCAATTACTGAATTTTTTTTAAAAATTGAATTTGATATTCTTCCAGTCCTTTTTTTTCTTCTCCTGTTTTTGAGCGCAGCTTTGTATTTTGTCCTTTTGCTTTTTCATGTTAAAGGTGCTTTATGGAGGTATAATTTATATGCAGTAAAAGACAAAAACTTAAGCGTGCTTAAGAAGCAACCCTGAGATCAAGAGAGAACACTTCTCTTACCCTCGAAAAGTCTCCTTTCAGGCAGTACCATTTCCTCCAAGAGTTAACCTGATTCTTATCCATCTGAGTGTTGTTTGTGCTTGAACTTGATCTAGACGCACTCTTACAATGTTTTCTTGTATCTGGCTTCTGTTGTTCAACACAGTGGTTTTGAGATTCACCCATATGGATACTTGTTTCAGTAATTTACTATTTTGTGTTACTGAATGCTATTCCATTGTATGAATGTAGGACAGTTAATTTGTTTATCCCATAACTATGTATTTTTATATATTTAAGATATTTTATCTAACATTTCTGTTTTTATAGCAGAAGGGGGATGTCTGTGTGTGTGTTCTTGCCTCTGACTTTCTTAACACTTACAAGCATTAGTTTCTTTGTCAAATGATTGTGCTGAACGAATGTGCCCCATGAAAGGACCGTTCCCAGAACTGGCTCTGAAACAACCTGGAGCAATGATTTCCAACCTCCGGAGTCGCCTGGGGAGCTTAAAAAATACCAGTGCTGGATCTCTTGAAGATTCAGAGTTAGTAGGTCTGGGAGGCGCTCTGGCCTTTTTTCATGTGGTTAAAAACGACTGCCTGCTATTCTCCAATGATCATAAGAGCTAGCCTGAAATTTAATTTAATTTTATTTTATTTAAAGATTTTACTTATTCATTTGACAGAGAGAGAGAGAATGAGCAAGGGCAGAAGCAGAGGGAGAGGGAGAGGCAGGCTTCCCTCTGAGCAGGGAGCCCGATGCGGGGCTTGATCCCAGGACTCTGGGATCATGACCTGAGCCGAAGGCAGACGCTTAACCAACTGAGCCACCCAGGCGCCCCTAGCCTGAATTTTTAAAAGAAGCCCTCAAGTCAAGATTCTCCCTTACTTTACTATGAAAAGCCCCAGTAATATGAAGCCTACAACAAGCAAAAACATAACAAAGTGACAGATATGGAAAATCAGTAGGAGGAGAAAGGGTGGGGGTTTTGAAATCAAACCAAACCCTTTATGGTGTGTTGGGAAAGTCCCTGGCCTGGAGTCAGGAGATCTGTGTTCTAGCTCCAGCTGTGTAGACTGCTGGCAAGTTGCTTAAATTCTCTGGGTCTCGGGGTTCCCCCACTGTACCTAGAAGACGCAGGGGCTGGACAGTTCCTGAGAATCTCTCCAGCTCTGGTCCTCAGTGCTTCTCAGGTTCAAGAGGAGGCTGGAGTGAAAGGAGCTGGCGCTCCACTCTTCTCTCACTGTGTGTGTCACCCCGGGAGGGTGTGCCTCCTTCCTGCTGGATTAATTTTATTTGTGAAAGGTCTATGAAGCATGGCAAAGCCTTTGATTCACATGAATTCGTTGCAAGGGAAAGTATGTAGTTTGCAGCTGTAGGAAATATAAGGACACTGCTAAGCCAGGGAGAGAGGGATTTGCACTCTACTGCAACGTTGGTTCACGTCTCCATCTGTGCAAGGGATTAGCTAATGATTTGCTCCCAGGAGTCAGAATTTGCCCATCCCCTATGCAATAGTGCTAACTCGGCAGAGAAATGTGCGCCACATCCTAGAATTATAGTCTGCAGAAACCACCACAGTGGTTGGCACGTAGTAGGTGCTCAGTAAATATTTGATGAATAAAAGATCCATTTGGAGTTTCTTTGAGGATTCTCCTCTCTCAGCCTGGGTAGAGAAAGTAGTTCTTTCCTCTGTTGTCACCAATGCAGTTTATATTTGAGTAATAGCTTTCACTGCTTACTGTTGCTTTTCACTCACAGAGGAGGGTTTGAAGGAATAGGTATGTTTGGGGATGGGTCTGGGTGGGTGCATAGATTCGGGGGGACAGGGTTCATCCAGATTACCATCAGTCTGAGAAAGGGAGCGGCTATCATGAGAATCTCTTGAAAAACAGCCTCCTCCCCAAAGATACCTAGATCAAGCCCCATCCCAATGAAAATGTCTTTTTTACTTTTTTCTTCCCTTTTTTTTTGCAGTTAACATGCACAAACTAAGAAAGCAGAGCATAATGCAGGTATTACCAACACTAGGTATTTTTTTAATAAAGATTTGTTTATTTAATTTAGAGAGAGAGAGCCTGAGCAGGAGGGGGAGAGGGAGAGAGAGTCTCAAGCAGACCCCCTGCTGAGATCGTGACTTGAGCTGAAGCCAAGAGTCAGATGCTTACCTGACTATGCCACCCGGATGCCCCATCTTAACCGTTTTTAAGGGTACAGTTCAATTAAGTGTATTGACATTATTATGTAACAGAGCTCCAGAACATTTTCATCTTGTAAAAAGGATACTCTATATATCCCTTCTACTTCACAGGAAAATGCATGAAAAATACGTTCTGAAGGGGATGAATTAAGCGTGCAAGCTAGGTGGGTCTGGTTTTACCCAAGAGGTGACAAGGAGGAAATTAACTAAATTAATATTTATTGAGCACCTGCTAATATTCACTGAGCCCCTCCACACAGCATATCCGGGTACTTGCCGTCCTGAGATCCCACACTTCTCATTTTTGTTGAATTTGTTGATAGGAGGATGCTATAAGGGGCTATAGTTTCTTTTTTCATGTTTTTTGGCTAAAGCCTGACTCCCTGTGTGAATCTGGGGCACTTGTCAGTTTTTTTTTCCCCCAGGGCTCTGACCACCAGGGTTGCACACCAGCCCTGCTCAGCAGACCCCCTGAGAAAGGAGCCTGGGGTGGGGGTGGGGGGCAGAGCTCATTGTCTCAGTATCTGTGCTGATATAGGGCAGAAGCACTGCATTCAAGTCCTGGTTGTACTGCTTCTAAGTTAGGTATTCCTCGCTCCATTTCCAGAAAGAATTCGGATATGGCATGAGAAACAAACACTGATCAGCAGTTTTAATAATGGATAAGGATATTTGGACGAAGGGGAAAGAAGGCAGGACAGTAAGATAAAGCAGAGTGAGGATCCTGGCCATGCATCCTGTGTACAGCTTTCTGGCTCTAGGGAGTTCATTTACATCCTTCAACTCTCTTTTAAAAAATGGCAGAGAGGGGGACGCCTGGGTGGCTCAATCGGTTAATCATCCGACTCTTGATTTCAGCTCAGGTCATGATCTCAGGGTCGTGAGATCGAGCCCTGCGTGGGACTCTATCCATGCTGGGCCTGGAGCCTGCTTAAGATGTTCTTTCCCTCTCTCCCTCTGCCCCTCCCACCCCTAAAAATGGGAACCAAAACTTACCTCAAAAGTCATGAGAATTATACTAGAAAGTGCTAGATTAATGAATTATTGTTATTATAACAGATCCTCCCCCCCCCCCCAAATCAGCCCAGTCAACTTCCATTACAAATGAGTTAGATAAAAAAGATTTTTAGGGTAAATTTGGTGCAGTGGGCTCTTCCTTAGCCTTTTTGAGTTGTGACTTTCTTCCCATTCGGCTATTTAGAGAATGATCAGCAGAACACAATTTACACTCTTTAGACAGATTGTACAAAAAAACTGGGAGCAAGTTCTGAATATCCAGGCCTCCGCTTTTGCAATATTTCCTGAAATTTTTTATGGATGCCCTCTACACAGCTCTGTAAGGAAAAAACTTGCATTTCTGTGGAAAAGTGTGTATTGTTTGGAGCATACCCTTTCAGATTATTGTATTCTGATTCTGTGGGGACTTAGGCCTATTATGGGTCGACTTTTGTCCCCCCTTGGCCACCCAATTTATCCGTTCAAGTTCTAACTCCCAGTACCTCAGAATGTGACCTTGTTTCGAAATAAGGTCATTGTAGATGTAGTTAAACTTAAGATGAAGTCCTACTGGAGCAGGGTGGGCCCTGTTCTAATATGACTGGTGTCCTTGAAGAAAGGGGAGATTAAGACACAGGTGTGCATGGGGAGAGCACCGCATGAACACGAAGGCAGAGAGACGAGGATGATGCATCTATAGGCCAAGGAATGCTAAAGATTGCCCCCAAACCACCAGAAGCCAGGTGAGAGGCTTGGAACAGATCCTCCCTCGCAGTCCCCAGAAGGAACCGGCCCTGCCGACACCTTGATCTTGGACTTTCAGCCTCCAGAACCTTGACACAGTGCATTTCTATTTCTTAAGCCACCCAGCTGTGGCCCTTTGGTAAGGCAGCCCTAGACAACAAATAAAATCTTTCATTGTCTTTGAGCGATTTTTAAAACTGTGAGTGGTGGATCACTGACAACCAACTGCAAAATAATTCTTTTTAAAAATTATTATTTATTTACTTGACAGAGAGAGAGAGTCAGCACAAGCAGGGGGAGCGGGTGAGGGAGAAGCAGGCTCCCCACTGAGCAAGGAGCCCGATGCAGGGCTTGATCCCAGGACCCTGGGATCATGACCTGAGCTGACAGCAGCCGCCTAACCGACTGAGCCACCCTGGTGCCCCAATATAACTTTGTCTATAGACTTGCAAATGTTGTCTCAGCCACAAAGAGGGTGAATTGGCTTTCCTTCCCCCGCTGTGAGAGAGGCCGGTCTTGTTTCTATTTGCCCATTCATTTAAATATTCTTCATCTTTAAGTGTGTCTGTTCTTTGGTTTGTTCTCTGGAACCAGGTGCCACCTCTTATTGGTTTCCTCATTTGGTAATGAGTTCAATAAAATCCTTAACATATATTTATGTAACGTCTATGGGAGAGCCCTGATTTTACTTTTTTGGGGGAGGGGCAGGGGGAGGAAATGATCCTTTACCACTTCCTCATTATCAGTGAATCCTTCCACCTGTGTCACACATTGCTCTATTTAGCATGTGTCTCTTTCCTGCTTTGGGTGACCATGTCCCAGGGGGTCAGAGACAGACCCATCTATGCCAGATCGAGGGAGGGTAGTCTGTGGGACACAACAGCGTTTATAAAATACTTGCAGGGCTGCCACGTGCAGGAGGGGCAGAGCCATTCCATGTTTCCTCCAGCAGCTCAGTTACAGGGAGACAGGTTTTGGCTCCAAAGGAAGATGGACCCCTAGATGAGCTAATCATCACCGTTATCCGAAGACAAAATTGCTGCCTTGGGAGTAGTGAGTTTTTGTGGTTGGGGTTGGGCAGGTAGGTTTGGGTGGCTTTTGGTGGGATGTTATACCAGCGTTTAAGGATAAAGGATTGGCTGGAAGTTTTAGGTCCCTTCTAGTCATGAGGATCAATAAGTCAAAGATCTAAAGATAGAAAGACACCTCTTTGCTTGCCCCCATTTCTAGCCCTGTCTTGCCTTACCTACAAAATTCCAAATTCCTTCTTCCTTCTCTAGTCCTGTTTCCAGCTTCTCAGTCGTTCCGTCCATTCCCCCTTCAATTCCGAGATGTCTCTTTTGGGGAGAGACCCTGCTTTCTCTTCATTAGCTTCGCCTCCCCTGGCTGCCTCCCAGACAGAGGAAGGGTGGAACGTTTAGCATCCTCGTCCTCTGGGCCTGGGCCTGGAGGCTTCTAGTTCTCATGCTGCATTTGACAAAGATGTCAAGGTGTCACTGGTAAGTGCCTGAGAGACCCCGTGGATGGCGTGTTACTGCCTGACACGCTGTCTGGGGCTGCAATCTAGCAAAGCTCAGAGGGTCTAATTAATGCCATACACATCTTGTCTAATGTCATCATAAATCTGCCTGGGAGGGCTTCTCATGGGCGTTTTCTGACTTTCGGTGCTAAGCTTCAGGAGTACCGATCACTGCTTCCCAGGCATGTCATCATTTTGCAGGTTATAATCTGCAAAACGGGACAGACACCTATTAGCATGGAGCCAGTTAAGATTGCACCCGCGACTTCATTATACACCATACACCTTGCAGCTTTGTAATTATGCAGTCAAAAAAATGAAAAAGAATTGCCAAAGGCAGTCACTTGACGTAGATATACAGTTACACAAGAATCATTGATATAATTTTGTTTTGCCTCCTTTTATTACAAAAAAGTAGATTAAAAAAATCAGAGCGCTCTGTCTGTGTACAGGAGGCCACCCCTTATCTTCAGGGGATATGTTCCAAGCCCCCTCGTGGAGGCCTGAACCTGGGGATATAGACTATGCTTTTTCCTATACAGACCTAGAAAAAAGTTTAATTTATCCATTAGGCACATTAAGAGATTCACGACAATAACTAATAATAAAATAGAACAATTATAACAATATACCTTAATAGAAAAGTTACATGAGTGTGATCTCTCTCTCAAAATATCTTCCTGTCCCGTGTGCACCCCCTTTTTTTTTTAATTTCTAAAATCTTTATTTATTTATTTATTTATTTATTTAAATTTTTTATTGTTATGTTAATCCCCATACATTACATCATTAGTTTTAGATATAGTGTTCCATGATTCATTGTTTGTGCATAACACCCAGTGCTCCATGCAGAACGTGCCCTCTTTAATACCCATCACCAGGCTAACCCATCCTCCCACCCCCC
>NW_022589743.1:5396250-5414437 GCF_004348235.1 Phoca vitulina
TATATATACCACATCTTCTTTATCCATTCATCTGTCGATGGACATCTTGGCTCTTTCCACAGTTTGGCTATTGTGGACATTGCTGCTATAAACATCGGGGTGCACGTAGCCTTTCGGGTCCCTACTTTTGTATCTTTGGGGTAAATACCCAGGAGCCGTGTGCACCCTTCTTCTTGTGATGATGTGAAATGATAAAACGCCCACGTGAAGAGATGAAGTGAGGTGACGTGGCCTCAGGCTACAATGCTAAGTCAGAAGGAGGGTCATCTGCTTCTGGACCGCAGTTGACTATAGGTAATTGAAAGCACGGGTAAGGGGAGGACCACTGTATGTGGAAATTCCAATGCAGTTTCAATGCCTGGACTTTATAGGTTAACATAAGTAGTATCTTGGGTCTTTTTAAAAAAAACGTTATTTAAATTCTAGTTAGTTAATATATTGTGCAATATTGGTTTCAGGAGTAGTCTCTTGGGTCTTAAAAATGGTAATTTGTAGGGTGCCCAGGTGGCTCGGTCGGTTAAGCATCTGCCTTCGGCTCAGGTAATGATCCTGGGGTCCTGGGATTGAGCCCCGCATCAGGCTCCTCGCTGGGCAGGGAGCCTGCTTCTCCCTCTGCCTCTGCCCTTCCCCCCACTCATGTTCTCTCTCTTTCTTTCTTAAGTAAATAAATAAAATCTTTAAAAAAAATGTTAATTTGCTGCTCTTGCTGCAATGGAAGTTGAAACTTCTCTTCATTTATTGTTGAGGATCTTTATTCTTTTAAGATGCTGTGGACATAGATTGTGTTGCAGATTCAAAAGGTGATGGTGAGCTATGCCCTCGGCCAGGGCCAGGCAGCTGGTTCTGAGTCCTCCCTGGGGGCAAGTGTGGGACTCTGTCCCTAAATCCCAGCCTGTGAGCTTGAGTCCCGTAGCACAGTGTTGCACGGCCCCAGGTCACTAGCGTGCCATTGAATCAACCAGAAGGACACTTAACCAGCAATCGCACAGGCAGCTGACTTTCTTTCCTCATCACTTTATTTCCCCTGGAACCCCTGTGTCACCAGCCAGGGGTCCATGGCCAGTGCCAGCCCAGCAGGGCTCAGTGGCCAGTGGGGAGTCTGCTTTACTGAGTCTTCAGAACCAGAGTTCCCTCCCTCCTTCTTTCCTCTGACTCTTTCCCTGAAACTCATGTCTATCAAGTCCCAGTCCCTGGATACATTTTCTTAATTTACTATTTTTTCCGTCATGGCTCATTACACCTCAGCTACAATTAGAAAAGTCACTTGGAGGTTTCTTCTCCCAGGAGATGGGTGTTAAGTCTTTTCTTGTGACTTCTGGCTATTTCATCAACTTGAGGAAGTGGCTGGCTCAAAGGGTATTCACACTTTAAAACTCTTCTCTTTCTTTCATTTTTTTTAATGAACGTTTAACTTAAATCATTATATCAGAAAGAATCATTTTCACGCCTCATGAAGACCTAAAAATAAAATATTATGCCTTTTTTTTTTCTTTGCAATTCGAGTATATATTTATCCCCTTAGGGGCCATGATTCTAAAAAAGCTCAGGGTAAATGGGATTCTTAGGAACTATGTGTTTTTCACTATGAGTTTACATGATCATCTCTGAGCTTAGATTTTAGCTTAATTTCTCTCTGACAGTCATTCAGTGTGTGCCCCTAATGATCTGCTCCCGGGTCTCACTGTCAAGTAGTTAATGATCTGTCAAGCAGCCCTTTCATTTACTAAACACTTGTTATTTTCCGTGTAAAAACATTTCAAGGCAAAGAACTGTTCTGCAAGGCAACAGATCATACCCAATTTCTATCTGGTAAACTTAGATATCTCTTGGTTGGATCTTCTGTAATGGAATGTGTGAACAATGGGGTGTCAGGGAACCTCAGTTTTAGGCCTAACTTTGCTAGCTTGGGATACGCTCAGTATCTGTACATATGTGACGTACATCCTGCTACTCCCGCCACTTGGTCATGGCAGACATTGCTAATTGATTAGGGTTATTAGAGATGAAAACCATTTGCCCCTCTAGCTCAAAGCAATCATTTCCTCTCCAAAATTCTGTTGTTGTGCATGATGTATAATCAATGCCCATTCTTTTTTTTTTTTGAAAAAAGACAAACTAACAGAAAAATGCCATTTCCTCCCGTCTGAAGAACTTTGAATTTCCAAGAGCCACAATTCTGATATCTTCATGGGATGTACTTGGAACCTCAGGAACTTGGATCCTGGGGAGGTGCCGGAAGTCAGGACTGAATAAGACAGAAGTTGACAGTCTGTTGACTCCCCTTTGCTGCCCTGGAGATTCTGAGAGGGCCCTAGGCTAGGTTCTACGCCTTCCAGCCTCAGTCTGTGAGCAGTCCTGCTGGCGCAGGCACCCAGTGGGAGACACTCCTGTCTGAGCTTCAGGAAATTCTGAAATGGCCCTGTAATCAGTTCTAGCTCTCCAATTACTATCACAGAGCAGTCCAGGCTGCCCCTGCGTGTGGTGAGAGACACGCCCATCTGTGCCTCCAAAGCCAGGTCTGTAGACCTCAATCATGGGTATGGATCCTAAAACAGCCCTGGGACTCGGTTCCAGCCCCTCTCAACCATGGTCCAGGGCTAGTTCTGCCCACCCAGGGACCTACCCAGTGACTTGGAAGGAGCCTTCCCAGGGATGTGGTGGGAACCATACCCATCTATGCAGCTGGTAGTAGGTGAGCTGTCTAAGGACTCAGCTGTGGACCCTTGTCCCTATACCACCTTACTCAACAAGAGACTGGAGGCCGTGCCATCCACCCAGGGACTGAGCAGGACTCGTGCCTGCTTGAGCCTCTGGTAACAAGACTGCCAACTGCAAAGCCCACTGCGGACGCAGCGATAGCCTTGCAAGTCAGCCCTAGCCCAGCCTGACTGTGATTCCAGAGGTAATCTCATCAGCCTGGGGAACTGACAGAAGGTCTTTACCTGCCAAAACGAATCTGTAAAGACTGAGAGGTGTTTGTTCTTTCAAATGCACAGACACCAAAGCAAGACTACATGGATCATTAAGAATCAGGCAAATATGACACCAAAAAAGGAAACTAATAAAACTCCAGAATTGGGGACTCAGAAATTAACCTATATATATATAGGTTATTAGTTAACCATATATATATATATGGTTAACTAATATTTAACAAAGGGGCCAAGAATAGATAATGTGAAGCTATAGTCTTTTCAGTAAATGGTGTTGGAAAAACTGGATATTGACATGCAAAAGAATGAAATTGTATCTTACACCGCTTACAAAAATTAACTTGACATGGATGAAAGACTTAAACAGCAGGGGCGCCTGGGTGGCTCAGTTGGTTAATTGTCTGACTCTTAGTTTCGGCTCAGGTCATGATCTCAGGGTTGTGAGATTGAGCCCTGCATTGGGCTCCATGCTGGGTGTGGAGCCTACTTAAGATTTTCTCTCTCTCCCTCTCCCTTGCCCCTCCCCCTGTTCTCTCTCTCTCCCTCTTAAAAAAAAAATAACACTTAAACATAAGAATGGAAACTATAATACTCCTTCAAGAAAACACAGGGAAAAAAACTCCTTGACATTGGTCTTGGTAATTTTGGGCTATGACACCAAAGGCACAAGCAACAAAAGCAAATAAGTGGGAATATATATATCTATATATAAACTTCTGCACAGCAAAAGAAACAACCAACAGAATAAAAAGGCAACCTATGGAATGAAAGAAAGTATTTGCAAACCTTCTACCTGATAAGGGGTTACTATCCAAAATATATATGAAACTAATACAACTCAATATAAGAAAAAACAGATAATCCAATTAAAAAATGGGCAAAGGACCTGAATAGGTATTTTTCCAAAAAAGGATGTACAAATGGCCAGTAGGTACATGAAAAGGTATGAACATCACTATCAGAGAAATGCAAATTGAAACCACAACAAACTATCACCTCACCCTTGTTAGGATGGCCGTGATCAAAAAGGCAAGAAATAACAAGTGTTGATGAGGATGTGGAGAAAAGGGAACCCTAGTGCACTGTTGGGAATGTAAATTGATGTGATCACTATGGAAAACAGCATGAGTTTCCTCAAAAAATTAAAACTTTGGAACTACCATATGATTCAGCAATTCTTCTGTGTATATATCCAAAGGAAATGTACTTTCTATCTTGAAGAGAGATATGTACTTCCATGTTCATTGCAGCATTGTTTATAATGGCCAAGATATGGAAACAACCTAAGTGTCTGTGATGAATATATGGAAAAAGAAAAATGTAACACGTACACACAGACACACACAGTGGGATGTTATTCAGCCATAAAAAAGAAGGAAATCCTTCTTGAGGGCATTCATGCTAAATGAAGTATATAGGACAGAGAAAGACAAATACTGTATGATTTCATTTATATGTAGAACCTAAAACAACTGAACTGAGAGGAACAAAAGGTAGTTTGGTGGTTGCCAGGGGCTGGGTAGGGGCCGGGTGGGTGGAGGAAATAGATGGAGGTGGTCCAAGGATACAAACTTCCAGTTATAGAATAAATAAGTTCTGGGGATGTAATGTACAGCAATACTGTATTGTATATTTGAAAGTAGCTAAGAGCTTAGATCTAAGCGTTTTTACCACAGGCAAAAAAGGAAACTATCTGAGATGATGGATGTGTTAACTAACCTTATTGTGGTAATCATTTTAAAATATATACATACATCAACTCATCATGTTGTACACCTAAACTTACATAATGTTATATGTCAATAAAGCTGGGGAAAAAAAGACAGGGGGAAGACAGAGGCCAAGGACACTGATGAAGCTAGAGTGAATAGATTCAATAAGGGTGACTTAGAGATCCAACACCCATGTTGAAATTGCTGTGGAATATTTTAGCTTGATAGAGCAGGTGGTAGAACTCAGCCTCGTGGGCCTGTGAGCAGAAGAAGGCCAAGGATATTCAAGAAGGTAAGGTGCCCATTTTCACCTTCCTTCAGGGTTTTCACCCAGTGAACAGGGACACAGAGAAGAGGGTTCCAGGGGAAAAGAGCTTGCAAATACAAGACTGATGTCAGAGCCCCAGCCACAGAGGGTGGGCTAGAGTTGAAACAGGGAGCTAGAAAGGAAAAACTGCAATCTTGAGTGAATGCAGGAACACAGGGCTTACTTGCAGGACATGCAACCCCCAGGCCAGGGCGGAGATGCTAAACTTGACGTTAAACTCTACAGGGAGGGTCTGAGAAAGCTGGGGCTGCTGTAACCATTCTTGGCAAGGATTTCATAGCCCTCATATCCCGGGAGTGTGTGCACATAAAACCAAGGATCCGCCTGACTTGCAAACATTTCCTGCAGTGTAGCCAGCTCTCTCAAGGTACACTGAACAAAAGCGCTCAGTGTTGGGAGTGCAGGTGTCTTCCCCAGGCTATTTTGGAGATGCTGAATCTGAGGACATGAAGTCTTATACATCTTGTGGGAATAATGCTTTGATTGATTTGGGTAGGAAACTGAGTCCAGTAGAAAGTCTGGATTGTGGTTTTCTTTCCCCAGATGTCTCTTGATGTGCTCTGGGGACCAAGCTCAACTGACGGTCTCCTGCTGAAGATGGGGCTGTCCAGAAAACATAAGCAGCTTGACATGGTCTTTTGTAGTCATTGCCACTGTCCCCCACAGTGGCCCACATTGGGAAAGGACTCTTCTTCCTGGGACCCAATTTGGTGCTGCCCCTTTGGGGTCTGTTTGCAAAGTCAAATCTGCTTGCCCTTGGGGCTCAGGTTTCAGTTCCACATGTCCTTGGTGCCATGAGTCTCAATCCGGGCTGCACATCACAATTACACGAAGAACTTTAAAAAACAATTTTATGGGGGTGCCTGGGTGGCGCAGTCGGTTAAGCATCGACTCTTGGTTTTGGCTCAGGTCGTGACCTCAGGGTGGTGAGATCAAGCCCTGAGTCAGGCTCTGCGCTCAGCATGGAGTCTGCTTAAGACTTTCTCTTCCTCTCCTTCTGCCCCTACCCCTGCTCTCTCTCAAATGAATAAATAAATCTTTAAAAAACCCCACAATTTTATGGTTGAAGTAATCTCTTGTTATCATCCCTTCAACTTCCGTAATTTGATTAATGAGAGCCCCAGGGAATTAATTTTTAATGAGTAATAACATGAAACATTATATTTCCTAAGGATTGTCAATGAGCATTTCTTCTCTTCCCTTCCCATTGCTTTTTCACATCCCTTCTTTTCTAACATTGTTTCCCTTTCAGATGTTTAGTGAGTATGAAGTCCAGAAAGTCCTAACAGGAAAGTATCAAGTGAATATAAATGTCAATATAATTAATTAATATAGTAAGCAAATTAGGGGCACCTGGCTGGCTCAGTTGGTAGAGAGTGAGACTCTTAATCTTGGGGTTGTAAGTTAGAGCCTCATGTTGGGTGTAGAGATTACTTAAAAATAAAATCTTAAAGGGGTGCCTGGGTGGCTCAGTCGTTAAGCGTCTGCCTTCGGCTCAGGTCATGGTCCCAGGGTCCTGGGATTGAGCCCCACATTGGGCTCCCTACTTGGTGGGAAGCCTGCTTCTCCCTCTCCCACTCCCCCTGCTTGTGTTCCCTCTCTCGCTGTGTCTCTCTTTGTCAAATAAATAAAATCTTTAAAAGAAAATAAAATCTTAAAAAAATTATAATAAGCAAATTAATATAGGCATTGAAAAAAATAGCTTTTCTGAAAAGAAAGTAAGGGGACCAACATTTGTTAAGTAAATTGAAAATAAAACCATTAAAATGGATGCCTGCACATTTGCATCAATTAATGTTCAGTTTTACAAGCTTTGCATGAAGCAGTTTATTTAAAAAAGAGATTTATTTATTTATTTATTTATTTATTTATTTATTTTAGAGAGAGCTCAGTGTGGGTGGGGAGCAGGGAGAGGGGCAGAGTGAGAGGGAGAGAGAGAATCTTAAGCAGGCTCCATGCTCAGTGTGGAGCCCAACTCAGGGCTTGATCTCATGACCCTGAGATCATGACCTGAGCCAAAATCAAGAGTTGGATGCTTAACTGACTAAGCCACCAAGGTGCCCCTTAAAAAAAAGTTTTAAATGAAATTTTTCTGCACTTTAATGTTTAAAACAAACAAATAAACAAAAAGCCAACACCTGGACCCACCCCATGGGTTCTGATATAATTCATCTGTGATGGGGCTGACCATTGGTGTTTTTCTTTTAAAGCTTCCCAGATAACTCTAATGTGTACTAGGGTTGAAAATCCTATTGAGAATCTCTGGGTTAGTTACTAGGCTCTATAAACATTGGTTAATTTTGACAAGGGCTGGAGTTAATTATTTGACAAAAAGAATGTGTTAAAGGGGCATTGACCTCTATATCTATAGTCTGACCATCTTAATATGGCGAGGGACCCATTTGAAACACAGGCAAACTTATTAGAACAGACAGCTTTGTCTTGTTCTCCCACAGTGGCTGAGTGGTGGAGAAGAGATTGTGGTACAACCATACTAGGCCACGCTATAGAGGAGTCTACTGTAATATAGCTAATTTATTTCCACTTTTCTCCTTCTTGTTCCAAATCAACATTTAATCACATTGTTTTTTTACAGTACTTTATTGAGGAAAAATTTACATACCAAAAATGCACACATTTTGTTTATTTATTATTATTATTTTTAAAAAGAGGGAAAAGTTTATTGAATATACTGCAAGGGAACAGCAGGTAGGACAGCAAAGGAGAGACTGTCTGACACACATTTTGATTGCACAGCTAGATGAATTTTTACAATGTGACCACCACTCAGATCAAGGTATAGAACATTTCCAACACCCCAGAAATTTCCCTTGTGCCCCTTTCCAGTTGATAATACATCCAGAAGTAACCACTCTTCTAATGAAAAACCTGTTTTCATATGAATTGGTTTTCCCCTATAGGCAAGGTGTTGTTTTCTCTGACTGCTCAAGAATTTTTCTTTGTCTTTAGTTTTCAGAAATTTAATCATAGTATTTCTTAGAGAGGATTTCTTGTGGTTTATCCTGTTTGGGTTTCACGCAGTTTCTTGAATCTGTAGGCTGGTAACTTTAATCAATTTTGGAAAATTCCTGACTACTACCTTTTCAAACCTTTTGAACATTCAAATGTTCTTTCTTCTCTCTTTCTGAGACTCCAATTACATATGACATTGTCCTAGAGATCTCTGATGCTTTTTTTCTCCTCCCACCCTCCCTATTATTTTTTCCTCTCTATGTTTCAGCTTGGATGATTTCTACTGACCTGTCTTTAAGTTCTTTAATCCTGTCTTCTGCTTTGTACAATCTGTTATAAAGCCCATCCAATAAGTTCTTTAACTCATATATTTTATTTTTCAGTTTGTTTATTTTTTGTTTTTATTTATCTATGGAAATTGTCCATATTTTTATCCAATTTGTTGGTTTTTCTTCTAATTTATTTGCCATATGTATAATAGTTATTTTAAATAAATTTTCTGCTTATTCTAATATCTCAGTCATCTGTAGGTTTGCTTGTGTTGGTTGCTTTTTCCCCTAATGATGGGACACATTATATAAAAGAAGATAGTGGAATCTGATACTATGTTCCCCCAGAAGGGGATTGCTTTTTCCTCTATCAGACAGCTAGGTAAAGGACTGATTTCTTTTATCTACTCAGGAGATGAGTTGGGTTGGGGCTTATTTGTTGCTTAATTAGCCTCAGGTCTCCTCTGGTTTCAGGTGACTTAACAGTGGGATCAATTTCTCCTTTCAGCAGAGTTTTGGGATATAAATACTATAAGTTCATGAAATATCTTCCCCTGCTTTCCAGTTTAGCCCTTACTCCTGCACCAACACTTCCTTAGCAAAATTCCCATGAAGGGAATTGGCTGGCATAAAGAACTAGTTTAGCTTTTGGAATTTCTCCATATTCCAATATGCTCTATTAGTTCACATGTGGCATTTGGCTGCTTATTATTATTGTTATTTTTTACCCCAGCAAAGTCCCTCAATCTCTGGCAAATCTGATCCTCTCCTGCTCTGCCTTGACTTGGTCAATGCCTCTGGAGACCAAAGTGATTACCAGTTTTTACTCATCTAGTAAGGGCTTATCCCTCTCTGGAATTTAATTCATTTGGACTTTTTGCATTCACAGATTTTTGATGATTTTAAAGAGTGTTTTCCTATTGTTATGGTAAAAGCAATGGTTTTTTACATCCTACCCATCTGTGTTAGGAAAAATTTTGGCCAAAGACCAGTGGACATTCTCTTTTTCTTTACAGGCCTCAAATTAAGTGTAGATTCTTGAAATAAGGCAGTGAGTGAATGGTTCAGAACTCTAAGATATGGCTATTTGTGTTTTGAAATATTTTTGAAATACTTTCTTCATTTTCTTCTTAAGATAATGTTAAATAATCAGGATTTGGCAATAGTGCATTCTCAGCTCTTTGTGGGTGTGATCTCTTGCCTTGAACTCTTTGTAATATCTGCACAGATTTGGAGAGCATCCTACTCTTAGTTCATTTTATGAGGGTAACATAGAAGGAGGACAGTTCTGTACACCCGACTAAATCATTGCTGCTTCTTCATGTAACCTGCCTATTTTATACTCTGGGTGATTGGCAATGATGTCATCCAATTATAGATTTTCCTTTTCCTTTGGGTATCAAGAGTTGATATTTCTAAATTCTCTATTAGAGATTTTACAAAAAATTAACAAGTTCACAAAAGAAAAACTATTGAATTCACAGGCATCCATTCATTTCCTTGTTGTAATTTATATAAATTAGTCTTTTGATCTTCTAGTGAATATTTACCCAGTTCACAGAGGGAAGAAATACTGTTTTGTGGGAAAGAGCCAAAGCTTCCTGAAGGTCCCCTATATTGTTATTAACTACTGTCTGGATCTTAGTAGACTCTAAGTTCCTTGAAGTCAAGAGCTGGGTTTGGTTTGCTCTTATATTCTCTGTGCTTGAGTAGGGACTCAATACCTAGATACTGAGTAAGTGAATTGACAAGAGACTAATTTTAATGTCCAGGAATAGCAATACATATGAAATAGAGGTATCAACAGTTATGTAAAACATGCAAAATTAAAGCCCAGACAGAGGGCAGCTGAAGAAATGGACCAAGAGGTTGTGTACCTTATGTACTACAGAAGGATTATTGCGTATGGACTTTCTGACTTGAGGACCAAATCCTATGCACAGGCATATTGCAAAAAAAGATGAAACAGCCAAGATAACAATGAGCACATAATGGGAACATGTTATAAACTATTATATATTTCTAGGAAATTATCCTTGGTAACTAGAGAACCAAACATGAATCTGAACTAATTTGACCCAAAAACAAGCAAGATCCAGAAGGATACTGTATTGTCCTATGAGAAATCTTGGGCACATGTTTACTAAAAGAGTTCTGAATATATTAGATGCTCAGAATAAGTGCAAAAAGCTTAAATAGGATAAATATGTGAAGGCCTAAATTCCTTCCTATAACTGAACCAAGAATGATTTGGCCAGAGAGGGTCATCTTATGATCTTAACAAGACAGTTGCTTGCCTCAATGTCCCTTTGTGACATTTCTTTGTGATCCCTTTGCCCCTTTTCTCAGTCTTAAGGGGGAACACAGATTGAGGAGGTGAGTACAACTGATTGAAAAGCTTTCATCTACTACTATTTTCCTTTTTCATGCTGTAATATTTTATTTTATTTATTATTATTAATTTTACTGACATGATTTTATACATACAAAACTCAATAGAAGAAATTTATTACTGTCTGCATTTGGCCATTATTGTTACTTGTCTTATGATTGTTACTGAAAATAATTTTTTTTTTCTTGTAGAGGAGGGGTGGTATGATGAAATAATCTGCTGGGGTACCAAATATGCTAAGCGTGCCCTGTGCTGGGGGCAATGGCACTAGTGAACCTTGGCCCAGCATGTGTGAAAATGGTGACAACGAGGGAGAAGTTTCTTCTGAAGAGAGATGAAGATTTATGTGGTTTGGTGGGTCCCACCGGGTTAAGGTTAAGCCCATGGATCTTTCTGCCTCAGGAGGGAGCTATTTTCAGCGTGAACTCCAGGCAGGAAGAGAAGGCCCACTGAGGAAACATCCTGCCTATTATGGACTGAATGCTTATTTTTCCCCAAGATTCATATGTGGAATCCTTAATCCCTAATGTGATGGTATTTGGAAGTAGGTTCTTGGAGAGATAATTAGATCATGAGTGTGGAGCGCTCATGAATGGAATTAGTGTGCTTATAAGAAGAGGCATGAGAGAGATGATCTCTCTGTCTTTCACGTGAGGACACATTAAGAAGGCAGCCTCCTCCAAGACCGGAAGAGGCTCTCCCCCAAACCCGACCATGCTGCCACCCGGCTCTTGGACTTCTGGCCCCTAGAACTGTGAGAAAGAAATTTTCTGTCTATGACTCTACCCATCCCCTGAGTAAATGGGGGTGATAAAGGGTAAGACCTACATCAGCACAGAGTCCTTGGGCTGGAGCACTTGCCAAGAGCTGCCACATCACAGGCATGGCTATAATATGGCAGCATGAGCTGGGGGAAAGAAAAACCTTTCCCAGTTGCCAGTTAATAAAGACCCTTTAGAACTGATGTTTGAGATATGTTTTTGCTTATTCAAGGTATGTCTCAAGAGCAAAAGAATCTCAGCCATTATAATGTATATTTTCTCCATAAGTATAATTGAAAAACTTCAGTGACTCTTACAAAAATGATTTATGTCTCACTCATTGAGCAATTCTTACATTGGCTATAATAGGTCCTAAAGTAGTTTTACAAATTGCCTTTTTTGTTTTTATATAGAGGGCATAATAGAGTCCTTCAGAGTCTAGATGCTGCCAAACTTGACATTCTCCCCTAAACGTATCCAGTGTTTCGATCTCTGATAAGAACCAGTACTTTCTCAGCTGTCTTCACTTTTTCTTCATTTTTATCATCAGCACCAGCAGCTGACTTTCTTTTGGGAGCTACTTTTCACACAGAAACAAAATTTGAGTCACTTCATAAAGGTTACGGCATCTAAGGCAACAAAGGAGAGAATGACCAAATTGTGTTGAGATGCAGAATTGGGGATTTGGTTAGGGTTATTCACTAGCTAAGTGAATGACTTGGTTCAGACCACTGATCCCACAGAATATAGGACTGAATATAGAGACGCTACAAAATACTACATGCCGTGGACCTTTGGTGCCATTCAAGGAATGGTCAATGCTATAGAAGTCCTAGTCACAGCAATCAGACAACAAAAAGAAATAAAAGGCATCCAAATCAGCAAAGAAGTCAAACTCTCACTCTTTGCAGATGATATGATACTTTATGTGGAAAACCCAAAAGACTCCACCCCAAAATCGCTAGAACTCATACAGGAATTCGGTAAGGTGGCAGGATATAAAATCAATGCACAGAAATCAGTTGCATTTATATACACCAACAACAAGACATAAGAAAGAGAAATTAAAGAGTCGATCCCATTTACAATTGCACCCAAAACCATCAGATACCTAGGAATAAATCTAACCAAAGAGGCAAAGAATCTTTACTCAGAAAACTATAAAATACTCATGAAAGAAATTGAGGAAGACACAAAGAAATGGAAAAACGTTCCATGTTCATGGATTGGAAGAACAAATACTGTGAAGATGTCAATGCTACCTAGAGCAGTCTACACATTTAATGCAATCCCTATCAAAATACCATCCACTTTTTTCAAAGAAATGGAACAAATAATCCTAAAATTTGTATGGAACCAGAAAAGACCCCGAATAGCCAGAGGAATGTTGAAAAAGAAAAGCAAAGCTGGCGGCATCACGATTCCGGACTTCCAGCTCTATTACAAAGCTGTCATCATCAAGACAGTATGGTACTGGCACAAAAACAGACACATAGATCAATGGAACAGAATAGAGAGCCCAGAAATGGACCCTCAACTCTATGGTCAACTAATCTTTAACAAAGCAGGAAAGAATGTCCAATGGAAAAAAGATAGTCTCTTCAACAAATGGTGTTGGGAAAATTGGACAGCCACATGCAGAAGAATGAAACTGGACCATTTCCTTACACCACACACAAAAATAGACTCAAAATGGTTGAAAGAACTAAGTGTGAGACAGGAGTCCACCAAAATCCTAAAGGAGAACACAGGCAGCAACTTCTTCTTCCTAGAAACATTGCCAAAGGCAAGGGAAGCAAGGGCAAAAATGAACTATTGGGACTTCATCAAGATAAAAAGCTTTTGCAAAGCAAAGGAAATAGTCAACAAAACCAAAAGACAACCGACAGAATGGGAGAAGATATTTGCAAATGACATATCAGATAAAGGGCTAGTATCCAAAATCTATAAAGAACTTACCAAACTCAACACCCAAAGAACAAATGATCCAATCAAGAATTGGGCAGAAGACATGAACAGACATTTTTCCAAAGAAGACATCCAAATGGCCAACAGACACATGAAAAAGTGCTCAACATCACTCGTCATCAGGGAAATCCAAATCAAAACCACAATGAGATACCACCTCACACCAGTCAGAATGGCTAAAATTAACAAGTCAGGAAACAACAGATGTTGGCGAGGATGCGGAGAAAGGGGAACCCTCCTACACTGTTGGTGGGAATGCAAGCTGGTGCAGCCATTCTGGAAAACAGTGGAGGTTCCTCAAAAAGTTGAAAATAGAGCTACCATACGATGCAGCAATTGCACTCCTGGGTATTTACCCCAAAGATACAAATGTAGTGATCCGAAGGGGTATGTGCACCCCAATGTTTATAGCAGCAATGTCCACAAAGCCAAACTATGGAAAGAGCCAAGATGTCCATCGACAGATGAATGGATAAAGAAGAGGTGGTATATATACACAATGGAATATTATGCAGCCATCAAAAGGAATGAAATCTTGCCATTTGCAATGACGTGGATGGAACTAGAGGGTTTATGCTGAGCGAAATAAGTCTATCAGAGAAAGACATGTATCATATGATCTCACTGATATGAGGAATTCTTAATCTCAGGAAACAAACTGAGGGTTGCTGGAGTGGTGGGGGGTGGGAGGGATGGGGTGGCTGGGTGATAGACATTGGGGAGGGTATGTGCTATAGTGAGTGCTGTGAATTGTGTAAGACTGTTGAAACACAGACCTGTACCTCTGAAACAAATAATATATTATATGTTAAAAAAAAAAAAAAAAAAGAAGATAGTAGGAAGGGAAGAATGAAGGGTGGGAATCAGAGGGGGAGACGAACCATGAGAGACTATGGACCCTGAGAAACAAACTGAGGGTTCTAGAGGGGAGGGGGGTGGGGGGATGGGTTAGCCTGGTGATGGGTATTAAAGAGGGCACGTACTGAATGGAGCACTGGGTGTTATACGCAAACAATGAATCATGGAACACTACATCAAACACTAATGATGTAATGTATGGTGATTAACATAACATAATAAAATAAAATTAAAAAAAGAAATGGTCAACGCTAAAGAAGGGCCACATGCACCCCAATGTTCATAGCAACAATGTCCACAATAGCCAAAATGTGGGAGGAGCTGAGATGCCCCTCAACAGACGAATGGATAAAGAAGATGTGGTCCATATATACAATGCAATATTACTCAGCCATCAGAAAGGATGAATACCCACCCTTTGCATCAACATGGATGGAACTGGAGGAGATTATGCTAAGTGAAATAAGTCAAGCAGAGAATGAGAATTATCATATGATTTCACATATATGTGGAACATAAGGAATAGCATGGAGGACATTAGGAGAAGGAAGGGAAAAATGAAGCGTGGGGGGAATCGGAGGGGGCAGACGAACCATGAGAGAATATGGACTCCAGGAAACAAACTGAGGGTTTTAGAGGGGAGAGGGGTGGGGGGATGGGTTAGCTCGGTGATGGGTATTAAGGAGGGCACGTATTGCACGGAGCACTGGGTGTTATACACAAACAATGAATCATGGAACACTACATCAAACACTAATGATATATTGTATGGTGATTAACATAACATAAAAAAAAAGGAATGGTCAATGCTGTGAATGCTAAATCCAGAAGGCTTGTCAATGACCGAAGTCTTCTGTACTTAGAAATTGTGTATGGGATGGCTAGAAGGCAGAGGATAAATAAGAAGAGTCATTTGCCAAGAGCTATCTGAGATAGAAACAAAAGGATTCGGGGAAAATATGAATGCCCTTGAGCCTGCTGGTTGACAATTCCTACCAGCTTTGTTGGTAGTGTGTAGGACATGGGAATTCGGTACGAGAACCTACTGCATATCCTGTCGCTCATTGTGTATTGACAAGCAGAGTAACCTGCGTGGTGTCCTCACTGCAGAGAAGGAACTTAGGCATTCTCAGAAAAATGATTTTGTCACCCTTACAAATTTAAAGTTAAAGAATGTCTTCAGGTATTGGATGCGGATAACCAAGCTGTGTGAGTCTGAAATGATTATTATAGTCAAGATTCTGACCCTCATAAGGACCAAGGAAGAGGACCCCTTTCCCTCTTCCCACCCCACAGAGTTCTGCTTCAGTGAGATATTTTTCTTTCTTGTCTGGGACACTCAGCTATTGCATACACCCACACAATGGCAGGCAGGATGCAAACACTAGATGCAGTTATTTCCATTTGTGTACTTGTTTGACTTGCTTCCAGAAATTCAAATATCCAGAGGTTTAAAGTTACACACAGTTCAAAGATTATATTACAAGAGGTTCCTTTAGTAATCGTTGCTCCATAAAAAAAAAAAAAAATTCACGGCTCAATATAATTTTAAAAAGCTTTGGCTTACCAAAAATCAATTTGCGAACACCTTTTGCATGGTAAACCCTGCATGTTGGGTCCAGGATGTTTCTTCAGCGCCCTTATCTTGCCCTGGATCAGTCTGGTACTCTCCACCTACATCATTTTGGACCATGTGGGCTTCCACTCTTGATGACGATGATGTCAACTGCCTCTTTAGTGACTGTTCCCTCCAAGTTCAGTGTGACTCAGTACCCTCAACAACCCTCTTCTTGTTCAAGAGGGAGGCCTTAGGGGCTCTATAAAGGTGTTCCCCCTCTGTGCCCGGGTGCCCGGGGAACTGCTCTTGGCAAAGACCTCTGAGCCTGCCTGCTGCGTCTGGCCTGCATCCGGGTAGAGACCTCTAGCTTTGATTCCCTGCTGGCCTCTCTGCCTGCTTCCTTAGAACAGATGATCTAGAAGGCTCCCTGCTCCCTAGAGCTCTTTGCCCTTGACACGTTTCCCCATTTCCCTCTGTTCTGCATTTCACCACATGCACCAGCCTTGCCCTCCCACGCATCATATGCTCCTGCAATCCCAGCCTGAGTGGGGGCCCCACTGGTCTGGGAGGGAGCTTAGACACCCTAAGTGACCCTCCGGATGCTCGTGGGTTCTGGTTACATTGGCTCTTTCCCAGGTGGGGCTGAGACCGCTCATGAGCATGCGGTTGAGGAAGGTGTTAGAGCAGCTGCTCATCTGAATTCTCCTCAGGAGCCCTGACCAGGCCTCTGGCAGCACTTAATTCACTTTCATTTCCAAATTGGAACTCTGCTGGAAATGTTAAAGTGAATGGAATTCTGCACCAGGCAGGATGTCCTTTCTCATTTCATTCACATGTTTGGATATTTAGCTGTAGTTAAGGCTGGGTATGAAGCCAACTCTTCAAATCTTGGGAGAATTACTACCTGTGGTTTGGGGGGTGTGTGTGTGTGTGTGTGTGTGTGTGTGTGTGTGTGTGAGTTTTCTTTCCTATACCTGAGATTTCAGATTACCTTCTTTCCTACTGAATTGTCATACCCATGGCCTGGCTGCAAAGAAGGGGGGAAGCAAGGTTCTGACTTCTCCCTTGGGGAAGCAGTAGTCCTAAAGCGGAAACTTTATTCTAAACTCAGGAAGGCTAGTCAACCAGTACTGCGTGCCAGAAATTATGAAACATATCCTTGGCACTCAATGTTCAGGGTGTCGGGTCTATTCTGTGCTTCAACAATGACTTTGAAATGGATATAATGCCTTTCACTCCTCATTACTGCCTTAGGCTCCTATCATCTTACATAGATTTAGTGCCATAATTTAAAAAACTACTAGATAGAAGAAAAAGAGACTACAAAGGAGTCCTACTTTTTAAGAGAGTATTTTTATTTTTGTTAAAAAAGTACATGCCTGTAATTTTAAAAAGTCAAGCAGTGCTTCAAGACTTATCTAAAAAATACTTGGCTGTCCTTTGCTTAACAACCCTCCTTCACCTCTCCATTAGCAATGTCTTTGAGCTTTTAATCTTCTTTTCTTCCCATGTTTGCCCCCTCCATATTTCTAAATATGGATACACTACTCTCTCTTGATTAATCACCTTTAGACATTATTTATTGCCTTCCTATTATGAGGAAGGGGAATGAGAATTTTAAATCTCTACTATTCCTTTCTCTCTTCCAATATAATGAGAGCACTATGCATTATAACTATAGTGAATCCATATTTACTATTATTAGTATAACTTTAATATTGCCCACTTCTGGATTTAAAGTACAGTATTTTATTTTCTACTTGGACAAGTTATTTTTCCCTAGAATTAATAGTTAGCTCATTAATTTTTACTTCCTTGACTTTCTGGGATCTCTGGCTAAATTTTCTCACATCTTCCGCATAGATCTATGAAATTCAACTCAATTCAATTTTCTATGCATGCATGTGTCAGATAATCTATCAGTTAACAATTTAACCTTTCTTGGAGTCTGATCTCCTGGGACCTTCTTCCTTTGTTTCAATCATAACTATCTGTTCCCTGGAGGGTTTCCCATCCTGGACATTCCCTTTGCCTTTCTTCTATGTTGAATCTCCTATTTCCTGGATCCTGTGTGCTCTGTTTTTTGGTTAACTCTGTTATTTTGGTGAGGTACATTCTCTTGTAGTATTCCGAGAAAAGTAAGTATGAGAGATAAATTGTATGAAGCTCTGCTTACCTTATTCTACTTTCAAAATGGATTGATAGCTTAAATGGGTATAGAATTTTATGTTGGAGACCATTTTACTCCTAAGGTATTCTACTTTCTTCTAGCTTCTAGTACTGCTGTTTAAAAATCTGATGCCATTATCATTCTCAATTTTTTGTATGTGACTTTTTTTTCCTCTCTGGAAGTTAACATCTTTCAAGATTTTCTCTTTTTTTAAAAAAATTTTTTATTGTTATGTTAATCACCATACATTACATCATTAGTTTTT
>NW_022589743.1:5414837-5531166 GCF_004348235.1 Phoca vitulina
TTTTTTTTTTTTTTTTAACATGTAATATATTATTTGTTTTAGAGGTACAGGTCTGTGATTCAACAGTCTTACACAATTCACAGCACTCATCATAGCACATACCCTCCCCAATGTTTATCACCCAGCCACCCTGTATACTTTTTTAAAAAAGATTTTATTGTATTTGTTTGTCAGAGAGAGAGAGAGAGAGCACAAGCAGGGGGAGTGGCAGGCAGGAGGAGAAGCAGGCTCTCCACTGAGCAGGGAGCCTGATGTGGGACTTGATCCCAGGACCCTGGGATCGTGACCTGAGCCAAAGGCAGATGCTTAACCAACTGAGCCACCCAGGTGTCCTGGTGGGCTCTTTTTATCAAAACAGTTGTGTCCTTCAGTCCTGGAAAATTTACTTGTAGTATTTCTTTGAAATAATTTTCCCCACCATTTTTTTTCTGTTCTTTCTTTTTGGAATTCCTATTAGGCAGATATTAGGCCTCTTGGACTGATCCTCTACTTTTATTATCTTTCTTTTCCTAGTGTCCCATCTCTTCATCCTTTTTGTTGAATATTTTAAGGAAACTAGATATAATATTTAATTTTTAAGAGCTTATTATTGGTCTCTGATTATTTTCTTTAAGAAGATAGCAGACTATCTGTCTTCATTCTCTGCAGTCATTAATTATAACTTCCTTGAATTTTTTGTTTTATTTTGTTTTGTTTTTCTTTTTCTAACTTCTTTCTTCCTGTTTGCTTTTGCCTGTATCTTTCAAGTTTCCAGCTGCCTCCAAATGCCTGGTGTCCATTCATATTTAAGAACGAGGCACTAAAAAGGTAATTAGGCTTGGTCTGGTCCTGTTGACTTCTCTGGCTTTCATGTAGGAAAATTTGTTGGCCAGCCAGATTACCCCCAAATGTCATTATTTGTAGGTCTTTTTTTCTCTTCTGATGGTGTTTATTTTCTTAAATCTTCTTGAGGAATATAAAATTAGATAACAGTGTTCTAAAGCTGGAATAAGGGAGAAGGCTGCAGGTCTCACCGTCAGAATACAGTGTTCGGTTAATTCTTCCTGATTTGAGTTTAGCAGCTCATGCACACCTTCCTCTGTGCCTGGTGTCCCTGAAATGGAGCCAGTTTGATTCACTCCATCCAGAGAATCTACACCTATCTCCCAATGGGCTGCAGGAGGCTAATTGCTTCACAGTACAGTGACGGTTTTACTCTTGCCTTGGTGGCACTTGGTGACTCCAGTTTTTAGTCTCTCTTGGGCTCTTTAGGTAAGTTAGTTCATTCCTCATTGGTTTTTCCCTTTGAAGACTTGGGTTTTACTTTACTCTGTCCTGCTAAGAGTGCTCCTCTTTCTGCTTTCTGGATTCATCTGTTGTGGTTCTGATTTACAGATGTCTTCTAGTCTCATAAAAATGGGACTTGTTCATGTTCCTTTTTCTTGTTCTCCTTGTTCTACAGTGTTTTCCAATAAGGGGTTCCCTTTATGAACACATGGACATGATGTGTTAGAAAATGAGTGTGCGAGTTAGCTAAATTTATCTCAACAGAATCCTTAGAACCAGGGTGACCATATAATTTATTATCTGAACTGGGACACTTTAAAATTCAGCTGGGAGAGGGAAGAAGTTTTCATGCTGAGACAATAGATATAAGCTTGGATTGTTCTGAGAAAACTGGGATATATGATCTCCCTATATAGAACTCAAACTTTCCTTTAATCTCTGGAGTACCAACTTTATCCTAAATATATTTATTTAAATAAACACACACACACAAATGTGTGTGTGTGTATATATATATATATTTAATTTTTTAAAAAGTAAAGTATCTCCTGTTAAAATTTATTCTTTAATGTAGTGTGCAGTGTCCTTCATCTTGGTTTCTGGCATGAATCCACAAGGACCGGACTAGACAATGAGCTGAAGGACAGCCATTGTCCTGTGCTCAAAATTGCCCCTCCTTTCCTGACTCATTATTCTCTTTACCTCAGACTTGTTCCCTTCAACACCTCCTTCCCTTGGAATGGATATGTCTCAGGAGACTCCTTAGTGCTTCTAGCAAACTGACCCTTGGAAGGTTTGCCCCACCAACCATCCTTTCATACCCAGAGGTGTTTGAGTCATAATGAATATAGCTTAGAGTTTTAAGTCTGGACCTCTTTGAGTGTCATGCTTATACTGCAGGAAAAAAAGGGATGGCAACCCGTTGAATTCACAGATCCTCTTAGGAAGTTTATACCAGGCAGTAGATAGAAGTCACGACCCCATTCCCCTGGTGCATGCGTGCACACACACGTCATTATATTGGGACCTTGAAGCTCCTCTTTCATGTGTAGCTCCCAGGCCTATATCACCATTCCTCAATTCAATATAATTCAGTTTATTTAATTCAGATGCATTTCAACATGCATCAGTGCCTACTGAATGTCAGACATTAGGTGGGGACTAAGCACGTGAAGGTGAATTCTTGCAATCAGGGATGTTATAGTCTAGCTGGGTATAGATGTAAGAGGGTCAATATTTTTGAGGTCATTCCTTTCATATAGACAGAGAAGGACGAAAGACTCTTCTGGTGTAGGAGGACAGAATTTGGGGGTAGAGAGAAGAAGCACCCAGAGGGGTTTGGGAAAAACCTAGTGCAGGAAACGTCTTCCTTATTCTACATTCTCAAGTTATAGCCTGAGACAATTGTAAGACCCTTAAAGATGTTCCACTTTCACTGCGGTGCCTGATAACATGGTGCTGGCTGGGGGAAGAATGTAGACTAGAAATGGCTAGAGAAGTGTCCATAGAGCTGGTCCTCAGGCAGTTACCAGTTCTCCAGGGTCCACACGTAATGTCCAGGGAATCAGAGTTTCCTGAGGGCTTCAGGGTCGGGGGGATGGGTCATGCAAGTGCTAGAAAAGTGATGGGCTGAGGAGGCCTGATGCTGGCATAGGGAGGCCACATTCTCAGCTATGGATGCCATTGGCATGCCCAAAATGAACTGGGCAGAATTAGCCAGATGGTGGTAGATACCAGCATAGTCCTTAGTGGCCAGACCAGATCAGCCATTCCTAAGAGTATCCGATTCATCACATTCATGGTTGGATCAATACTCAAGCTGGAGATAGGAGACAGGCCATAGGCTGGTAGATAGTATGGTAGGTTTCCATTAGATGGTGGCCTAGAGCAAGAGTACAGAGGGATGGGTTGGAGAACACAGAAGTCACATGAAGTGAGGTATTGGATAGGAGAAGTAGACGGCCTCAAAATAGAGCTGGTTTGGGGGTGAATGTGGGTCTGTTGGATTGTGACTGGAAGCACCCCCTTTGCTCCCACAGTTGGATGTGGTTTTGGTTTCCTATTTTTTTTTTAAAAGTAGGTTCCACACACAGCATGGAGCCCAATGTGGGGCCTGAACCCATGACTCTGAGACCAAGACCTGAGCTGAGATCAGGATTCAGACGCTCAACCGACTGAGCCACCCAGGCACCCCTGTTTTAGTTTCCTATTACTGCTGCATCAAACTACCACCAAATTAGTGTATTGTTTTACAGGCCTGGAGGTCAGAAGTTCAAAACGGATCTCACTGGGCTAAAATCAATATGTCGGCAGGGCTGCATTCCTTCTGGAGTTTCTAGGGGAGAATCCCATTTCTTGCCGTTTCCAACTTCTAGTGACCAGGCATTTTTGGCTTGCAGTCCCTGCCTCCATCTTTAAAGCCAGGAACATAGGGCCAAATATTTCTCATGATGCCATCTCTCTGGTCTCTCTTCTGCCTCCTTCTTATCTTTTTTTTTCTTTCAACCATCAGTGGCATTTTATTTGGGAAGTTTCTATGTATTACATAGATGTTCCTTTCTCTTTACCCCATTAAAAAAAAATCAGAAAGACTTAAAAAACATATAAAATCTCTTAACTAGTTTCTCTAGTCTTAGGCTAAAAAACTTAAGTGGTGCCTCTCCTTTATGACAATACTGCTTTTTCAGGAGAATTCATAGTCTGTCTTTATGGCTCACTACAGATTTCTACTCCTTCTTGGGGAAAAAAATGGTCAATGTTTCTGCTTCCTTTTAATAAATTCCTTTCTTGATTATTACACATTATCATTCCCCACTTGACACCTTCTTAGAAACTTGATTGCTGGATGCATTTTTCATTTGGCAAAAATTCAATGTGGCTTTGCTTGGGATGTCTAAGTGTCAGAAACAGCAGTGTTGATGTTCTGATTTTGAGAGGGAAAATATATATAGAGATGCATACATTCCTGGAAGAACAAATGTAGGAGACTGAAATAGGGTGTGCACAGAGTTAAGAAGGCTGATAGACACTACTTGGTTTTGAATGGTGTGGCTGTCAGCCACTGAAGACTGCAGTGTAGGCCAGAATATAAATCTCTGCAGGAAGAAGTTTGGTCAGGCACTATGGAATGACAGAGTCGGCTTCATTTTGTTCCAAGTGTATCAGCACAGACACACGCCAGGAGGGGCAGTATGCTCACTTGCAATGAGCGGTTCCCCATGAATGATCATTTATGAGCATTTCTGCAAATGCTCTGTCAACCTAGGCACCGGGGGAAGAGAAAAGAAGCATCCTCTTAAAATATACTTCCATCTCTAACTCACCCAAGCCCCCAGGTCTCCTGAGCTCTGTGACTTGCAAGGCCAAAATGGAGTTTAAGTACGTGTCCTTCTAGATCTGGAAGCTGGTTCACTGGGGCCATCTCCGAAGATCTGGATGAGCGCAGGGCAGCAGCAAGCCTACCCAGAAGGGTACGCCTTAATGATCTTCACATCGTCCACAGGGCGGTCCTGGGGGTTTGTTTCCACCATTCCTACTCGATTCACCATTCCTATACCCTGGCACACTTGGCCAAAAATGGTGTGCTTGCCGTCGAGCCACTGGGTGGGGGCTAGGGTCACGAAAAACTGGCTGCCGTTGGTGTCTGGCTCCGCATTGGCCATGGCGAGAATTCCAGCCCCCGTGAATTTCAGGTCTGGATGAAGTTCATCCTCAAACTGCTTGCCAAGGATAGATGCACCACCCTGACCTGTCCCTGTTGGGTCACCTCCCTGGATCATGAAGTCTTTGATGATCCTGTGGAATTTGGTGCCATTGTAGTAACCTCGATGTGCCAACTCAGCAAGATTTTTACAGGTCTTCGGAGCATGCTTCCAGTATAACTCCAGCACAATGATCCCCATGCTTGTCTCCAAGTATATGTTGGGCGGCTGCCAGGAGTCTGGGGGGATCACCGCCATAGCGCAGCCGACCGAATCCTGCCTGCCTCCTTCTTATCTTACCCTCGTGATTACACTGGGCCTACTCACTAATCCAGGATAATCTCCCCATCTCAAGGTCAACTGATTAGCAACCTTAATTCTATCTACAGCCTTTACTTCCCTTTGCCATGGAACCTAACTTATTGGCGAGTTCTGGGACTTGAACATGGGTATCCTTGTGGGAAGGCATTGTTCTACCTTCTGCAGATGTTCTCCCACAAGGCCACACACGTGACCGTAAAGTAGCAGGCACCTGTCTGGCTGATGTCTTTATGGAAGAGGTGGCAATTTAGCTGTGTTTTGAAGGAAAGGTAGAGGTTGGTGAAGTCGGGAGGTGAAGAGAGTGAATTAAAGGTAAGGGAGAAATGTGAGTAAAGGATCAGAGTTGGGAATGTGAGGAACAGAAGGCAGGAAGTTTGATGACACCAGAAGGTACCTGTGGGGGGAGAGAGAGAGCTGAGATTGGGAAGGATGGTAAGAGACAACTGTTTAGTGCCTTGAAGTTTAGATGGAAGGCACCGGAGAGACACTGAAAGCTTGCATGGGATCAGGTAAGAAAAGACCACAAAATAACTATGTAAAGATATATGGTCGTTAAATCATTTGGCTCCCCTCACTCAGGCAATCTTTGATTTTATGCTCTTGACTTTTATTGGAATTGTTCAATAAAACTCACTTTGCATGATTTACCAAAATGTAGTTGAAGAAGTTCATTTTGTGGTTTCCCAAAGATGTGGTTGCATGTGAGGAATGTTCCCTGCACTGAGTGCCAAAGTTTGTCTCTTGACATTTATGTGTTTTCTAACTCAGGCACCATGAACTGTATCAGATAGTGATTTTTGGTTTGTTTGTGTTTGTTTGGCTTCCATGAAGCTCAGAGCCAAAGACTAAATTGCTAGATGCCTTATTTCTCTTGCTTGTACATTTATATATTTTTATTTATTATTTATTTATTTGTTTATTTATTTAACATTAAAATAGCCTCTTTTTTTATTATTATGTTATGTTAATCACCATACATTACATCGTTAGTTTTTGGTGTAGTGTTCCATGATTCATTGTTTGCGTATAACACCTAGTGCTCCATGCAGAACGTGCATTTATATATTTTCTAATTCCAAGTGGTCTCCAATTTTTCTTTTATGTCTCTGTGAGGGGTAATGCCAGCTGTTAACCCCAAATATCAGGGGGTTAAACACAATGGATATTTCTGTCTTTCTCACATACAATATTCTTGATTCCAGGTATTCCTGATCCCAAGTCCCTCCAAACAGTGATTTTTAGGAATCCAGGATCCTTCCTTTTTGACACTCCACCCTCATGTAGGCCTACGGAGTGCTCTGGATGCTAGTGGCAGATGAGGAAGAGGTGGAGGATTGTGTATGAGCCATACGAGGAAATGGCGCCTGTAACTTCTGCTCATTTCCCACTGACTAGAGTTCAGTCACCTACAGCACTGCCACCTAACAACCAGGGAAGCTGGGAAAGGTAGATAATTTGTGTGCTGGAAGAAAAGGAAACTTATTTGATGAACTAACTAGTCAACCTCTGTTATTATGGACTGAATGTTTGTGTACCTACAAAATTCATGTGTTGAAGCCCTAGCTACCAACGTGAGGGTCCTGGGAGGTGGGGCCTTTGGGAGTTAATTATGTTTAGATGAGGTCACGAGGGTGGGGTCCTTATGATAACATTAGAGACCTTCTAAGAAGAGGCCAGAACATCCCCTCTTGTTCCCTACCATGGGAGGATACAGCAAAAAGATGGTGGCTTGCATGCCAGCGAGAGAGCTTTCACCCAGGACTGGAACCAAATCAGCCAGCACCTTGATCTTTGACTTCCTAGTTGATCCAGAAGTGGGATAAATAAGTTTAATTTTCTGTTGTGTAAGCCACCCATTTAATGGCATTTTGTTATAACATCCTGAGCTGATGCAGACATTTGTCATATCTATCCTCCGATTACCAGGTACCTATTTTGTCCTTCCCACACATGGGAGATACTTTCTCCAAGTGAGGCCATCCAAAACCTCATCCAGTCACGTCTTCAAACTCCAAGTGCAGGATCTCTGGCTGATGATATGCACTTGTCTCCATTAGGTCAGCAGGTGGGTCCTGTAGACCTTCAAAGATAAACTGAAGAGATGATTGTCATGCCCCCCCCCACAACTTCCAACGTGCCATGCACAGCAGGGACCTGATAACTCACGAAAAACTCCCCTTCATCAAAGAGAGAGGTGGGAACTGCGTGTGGCTGGTCCAGAGCAAGGAGGAGATTTTGTCAGGGAGGTGGGGTGAGGCCCCTCTGCCTCGAAGTGGGAAGTTTCTTGAATTGACCTGACTCTGATTTGAGTGAAGAATGTCCTTGTTCTATGCTCTATGATCCCCGTTCTACCCTCTGTGAGGGTCTTCCAAGTCCCTTTCTTCCACAGCCCTCTGAAGTGGGCTTTGGGAGGAGACCCCTTCTTGGGGGCTGTAGAGCTTCCTGGCCTGGCACCCAATCACATGAATCTGGGCAGTCATAGACTTTTTTGGGGAAAAAAAAATCTCAAAAACTCAATTCTCTTCTTGTTTCTTTGCTTCCAGGGGGTCTCAAGTACCAGGAACCATTCTCCAAATCCCTTTTAGCCACAATTATCTGCTCTGGCTTATTTCTTTGCATCCTTGCCTCAATTGGGTGCCATCTGCAAAAATATGCTTTGGTAGGAACGTGCCTCTCCTTAATCTAACCTTTATCCCAAGGCAGGGTCCTGCTCTAAAAGGCAACCTACAGAATGGGAGAAGATATTTACAAATGACATATCAGATAAAGGATTATACCCAAAATCTATAAAGAACTCATCAAACTCAACATGCAAAAAACAAACAATCCAGTCGAGGACATTAACAGACAATTTCTCCAGAGAAGACATACAAATGGCTAACAGACACATGAAAAAATGGAGAAAAGGTTTGGATGGTCATGCCAGGGAGGTATCTATGGACTAGCCCTGGAACTGGCACACATATCTCTGCTCACGTTTTATTGGCGAGAACTCAGTCATTCCTATTTGCACAGGAGGTTCTACCTAATTGCAAAGGAGGTTGGGAAATGTGGTCTAGTTTATATCCAGTAAGAAGAGAAAATGAGTTTGATAAAGAGTGAGCCAGACCTTGCCAAGCATCTTTACTTAAATGTTTTGTGCATGCGCTTTAATATTGTGACTTACTTCAGATCCTTTCAGAAACTGGCATGCTATAAATTAATTTTAAAAGACACACAGTCTGCCTTTCTTCTTCCAGAATTTTTTTCCCCTATAAAATATAGGACAGGGAAAAATTATTTCATAGTTTGTTCTCAGTTTGGGAAGTCTATCAATTTGGGTCCATCAGTGGTAATGGTCAGACCATCAGAAGCTTTCTGAGCACCTAATTCCAGGTTAGAGACTTTTTCCAGGGTCAACTTTCTTCTTCCTTTTGAAATGGCCTTATTCTTCTGCATCTCCTTAATCATGGACCAACCTCTCAGCTAGTTTGTTTTGGATTCAAGGGTGAAGCTTTTGTCTATGTACTTTCACTTTGATTAATCACTCTTTCTTGCAATTTCTTAGACTCACTACATGCACCCAGTTAGCCCTGTGCCTTTGCTCCTGCTTATCTGGGTTAAAAAAGTGTGAAGGTTCTGGTGTTCCAAGACTACCTGTCCTGGGCACAACATTTGGCAGGCTGTGGCACTGATGAGGTCTGGTGGATGGCAAGATCCTTGTTCTGGGCTCACATTCACCCTTCCCCTGCACCCTGTCCTTTGGTCTGGCTGCCCTTGCAGCACTCAGGGACTACCCAACTGCCTCCTGATGGGCCATCTGTAGGCACATTTGCTTTCTGGCAATTTTCTTTGCATAAGCGGCTTTTAAAAATGATTTGTGTGATTCATCCAGGTTTCTGATTTCAAATCGCATCCTGAATATTTACTGCCCCTCTTTTGTTCACTATTTTCTACAAAACTGGAACCCTTTTATTCCCCCCGTCAATATACTCTTCCTAGCCTTTTACATAATAAAAAGCTTGAGTTTCAGCATTAATCATTGTGATTAATGGGATTCCACTAATAACCTTTTTCTACTTGGGAAGGGTCCAATTATGACTATATTTTGTGTTTGGCCTTGGGCCAGTTTCTAACCCAGTGATCCAAGTTTTCATTGGTTTCATGATTCCACAGCATGGACATTAACCTCTCCTAATCTACTTTCTCCTACATATTTCAGGCACAGCCAGTCCTCCAGACCTTCTGCTGACCCATCCTTGGATATAATGAGGCTGGCTGCTTGGGGAGGGAAGGTCTGCCTCTCTCACATTCTCAGTATGTTCAGACACAAGCCTATTCAGTGATTCTTGATGTTTTCCCCATGGGTGTTATCAAGCCACATTTAGGCTTCATAATTCTTTGGCTTACCATTCACCCTTATAATTAATAATGGAACCCTGCCAGAAACTTAAAAAAAATAATGCTCTTCAAGGAGAATTTTCAAAGGACTCTTCAGTTTAAACTCTTCAAAAGCTCTGGACTCCTTCTCTCAGACACAGTAGAGGAAATAAAGTAGCCCCTCAGAGACATAATAGGGGAAAAGAACATGGTCTTCAAGGTCAGGATGAGTTGTGAGGCCTTGAGAAAATTATTTAACTTCTAGGAGTCTCAATTTCCTCATTTGTGAAATGGGACTATGATTATCTTGCAGGAATAGGATAAGGATTAAATTGAATAATGTATCTAAAGAGGCTTGTGGTTCCATTTCCAATAATATAATAATCTAAGTAGTCTGAAAACCTCCCTACTAGAAAATGCCTAGAAATGCTGAAGAGACTATAACAAACATCCTTTGAAATGACTAAAAAGAAAGAGGGAATTCCCAGGAGCTGAAAACAGAGGGGACTAAAGACAAGGGCTGATGGTCCAGCAGTCTTGGGAGGTGAGAGTTTATTGTTTCCGGTAAACAAAGGTTTTGGATTTTAAAGCTCACACAGAGATGGGAGATGAGGTCTTGGGCTCTTGTATGGCAGGGAATTGGAACTGAGACCACTGAAAACATCTGGGACACTTGAAAGGCTATATCCTTGGAGAAATGGTTAGATATTATAGCCCATTGCAGAGATACTGAGATGGAATTTATCTGTCTCCTCTGGATTCTGAGTAGGGATCAATTTCCTCTTGAGAATTCCTAACAGTAGACCTTTATAACAGATTCCTTGCACAAGTCTGGGGTTCTAATGTACACTGCCTGCATGGTCTAGGGAAGCCCCTAACCCAAAAAATGAACATACCACTTGTTCCAAGCCAGTCATACCCTTGGAATGACTACAGTTGCAAATATAAAACTACCTTAAAAACCTGGGTAGATTTTTAACTCTGCCCACTTGGTATTTCCACAGATAAAGCCCCACTAGAATTTAGCTCAAAAACCAAATTATGAAATGCACGAGGAAACCACCTGCCATATCTAAGAATTATCAGGCAAAACATATGGTAGGATTGGAGTCCAGAAGCTTCCAATCACAGAGCTATTCAATGGAGACCATGAAATGGGTATACTAAAAAATTGTCAAAGTTATAATAGAAAGAGGTGAGAACCTGGGAAAAGAATGAAGCAGGATAGGCCAAAGAGAACTTGTAGAAATGAAAAATGCTGTCATTGAGATTAAAACTCAGTAGGCAGGGTGAAGAGTGGATTGGCTCAGGTGGCAAGAATATGAGTAAACTCAAATGCTTCCAATCAGTAGGTGCTCAGAAATTCCCAGCGATCCCTCTTTGGGAAACATTGAGGTGTTTACTTTCTCTTCTTGGTAAACTTGGGAGGTGAGGAGGGGTTAGAAATGTCCATGTCTGTTATTTGTAGATCTGCAAATGAAATTGTGAGTTGAATGTGTCTTTAGCGTAGCTGACCACTACCGTGGTACCATTTTCTCTATGGTGACTCTTTCTCTTTCATCTCCCTTCATTCTTAGCAACCCCAGGGGTTCATGGCCTTACGCTTTCACTCCGCTTCCCCTGCCAGAATGTCATCCCAGGAAAGGACCTTACAGATCTACATACAGCATAGGGTGCTGGAAAATGTTCAGGACTAGGAATCAGAAAACTTGGGCTTAAGAAGTGGGGCCATCACTGAAGAGGTATTTATAAAATTGGAATCATATTCCCTTTTCTTATTCTACAGAGTGATTGACAAGATCAGATAGATCCTGTTGTGATAATATATTATAAGTGACAAAGCATAATACAACATTACAAAATTGCTATTATTGCTACTCATATCAAGAAATAATTAGAAGCCTCAGGGGCTATTCCTCTTGTGACCATTTGCTTTCAACAGGGAAGTCTATAAACTAAATGAACAGGTCTCCTATGGTGGGGATTCAGACATTGGTGGGCAACATGGGAAGCATTTTGGTGGAGTCTTCTTAACAACCCTGAAATCACACCAAATAAGCAATTATCTTCCTTGTTCATTTGTAGCTGATATATTTCACATGTGATTTGGGGGTAGGATAGTGTGGGATGATAAGCTTCTGCAAAGTGACTGTGCATATCAAAATTGACTTTCAAAAGGCAAAGTTGGGCTTAGGGAGGGAAAGTGTCTGTGTCTCTGTTCCTCCCTAGCACAACTGAGTTCTCATAGTTGAGTGTTTTAATGTTTTCTGTTTGCATTACATACTCCATGAATAGTAATGTTCTTATTCTGCGCCAGTTTTCTTCTTTCTGCTGGATTGTTGGTCTTCTTATTGATTTTGCAGGTGCTTTTTATATATAAAAGGAATTCTGTCTTTATTTGTAATGCTATTTACAAATTTTTCTCTGGTTTTAATTTGTCTTTTAACTTGGCTAATGTTTCAAAGATTTAGAAACATTTTTACTTCCAGGCTTTGTGCCATTTTAATTTTCTCATTTTCTCATATTTTTTCATTTATTTTCTCATAAAAATTCTTTTTTTTAAAGATTTTATTTATTGAGAGAAAGAGTGCACGTGTGCGTGAGAGTGGAGGGGGTGCAGAGGGAGAGGGAGAGAGTGAGAATCTCAAGCAGACTTCCCACTGAGTCTGAGACCCTGACCTGAGCCGAAATCAAGAGCTGGACTCTCAACTGACTGAGCCACCCACGCGCCCCTGGCACGGATTCTCATGAAACTTTTGTGGTTTCACTTTGGTGTGAGATGTGAAATATGAGTCTAAAAAAGAGTGAAGCAGTTCTTTGTATCTAGATGAAGTTTCTGTTATTTCTCTTTTCTCTAAAGAGTCCTTAGAGGTCTGAGCAATCTCTTTCCTTTCAGAAATTTCAGAGATCTCTCTGATACTTTGGTATATTGGGTTCTAGCCTGTGCAGTTTACATGGGAAAGGGGCATTCTTTTTTTTATTCTTCTATTTGCTGTACTCCTTTGAGAATTCTTTCCAACAGAGACCAGTTTTCTCTATTATTAAATCTCTAAAAAGTTTAGTGGGTGGTATAAAGTTATAGACGCATTTCAAAGCCCAATTTATCAGCTAACCAAAGGCAGCTACCACACGTCTCTGTTCACCAGTAAATGTGAGGCAGTGAGAGGGTGGGCAGGCAGAGCTGAAAGATGTGGAGGGCGAAACTCCTGGAATGAACGGGGTTTGCCCACAACGGTGTAAGTCGTATAGTGGGTTCCTGATGCAGCGTGCAGTCGGTTCCCTGTTGTCTGTGACCCATAGAACATTCCTCCTTTTTCCAGCTCACTGGAAAGGGGGCTGTTTATCTATGTGAGGATGAGGTTCCTGGACAGAGCCAGTGGGATGAAAGAAAACACCATAGACGCCATGGTGTTGTGTATCTGAGCAAGACCTCACATGTGACCCTATGAGTTTTTCTCATTCCTCTCTTCTCCTCATTTCCTCCCTTTCTTCTACTTTTCTTCCAGCAGCTTCCCTGGCAGGCTGTGTGCAGTGGGGCTGGTGGTGTCTTCCTCACTCCTGTTGGAGGTCAGCTCACCTCTAACTCTCATGAGGGGGAGTGCTGATCACACGGAGCCCGGGGGTCTCACTGAAGTGGACCAGGTATGTCCCTTTAGAACCACCCCTGCCTTCCAATCTTCTTTCTCTCTCTCTCTTTTTTTAGAGAGGGGGAGGGCAGAGGGAGAGGGAGAAGAGAATCTCCAGCAGATTCCCTGTTGAGCGTGGCGCCCCTCCACCTGGCTCCATCTCACAAACCTGAGACCATGACCTGAGCCGAAATCAAGAGTTGGATGCTTAACTGACTGAGCCACCCAGGTGCCCCTCCAAGCTTCTCTTTATAGGGGATAGAAGGAGCTGTTTTCATTTCTCCAAAGTGCGGTGATTCCTAAAGCAGCGTTGCTCAGAGGTCCTTGATAGAAGACCACCAGAGCAATGCTCCCCTGTCTGCCAGGAACAGAGGGTGGGGGACGGGGTCCAGGAGAGCAGTATCATCTACCCTGCATATATTCTGGCTAAGGCTGTAGCATGGAAGCACAGAATTTCAGGGTCTTCACAATGATTGATTTAAGTTATTTTACTGATAAGAAACAAAAGTAAATCACTCAGTTGTCCAAGGTCACAGAGTTAGTGGCAGGGCCAGAACTTGATCCCAAGTCTTTTGACTTGAATTCATTTAGTCTTGTGACAGATCATGCATGACTCGAAATGCTAAATTGAAAGCTGCCTGATTATTGCTATAAAAAGTGTCAGAACTTCTAGATGTGTTAGATGGGGAGGGGATACGATAGTTACTTACCCGATATCTCATCTCCCTTCTTCATTATTAACAGAAGCCCAGCTAAAAGGTAGTGGTGTGTCCACTAAAAAAGCATATTTTCCAGGTTTCTTTGCAGATGGCATGAGCATGTGATTCGTTGTAGACATGTAATGTCTACTTTCTGACTTGATTAAGCCACTCTAAGTAGATCTTTCTGTTATTTGCATATTCCTGTGATATCATCCAAAAAGAAATCTCTCTCCCTCTCTTTGTATATGCCCTAATTCGCAGAAAATAGCCTTATAACATTATTAAACACCACCAAATGTGTTAGCAAACAGATTATTAGAGGGTGAAATTATTTACATTACCAGAAGATTTTTCACATCTAAAGGATCACAGGATCCATTTCAACTGCATCTTTCTCAGTGTTTGTTTATAGATCATTTCATACTTAACAGAGGAGAAACTAAAAGCTGAGTTGTTCCGTGCTATTGCTGATTAAGAATCAATCAGAAACAAAGATAAAACAAATCTGAAAGTATAATGCTCAAAAAAGACATTCATATTACGAGTTAGTTATTCTCTTCCTCCTCCTGCTCTCCTTCCTCTTCCCCCGCACCCCATTTCTATTTCTCTTTTTTAACCAGGCAGGAAACTCAAACATGATATGTCCTGGTTCAATGCCAGACGCCTGGCTTCCTAACAGAGTGAAATTGAACACATTTCTCACCACACTTCATTCTTTACATGAAACTTACCGTTTTTTTTTTTTTTAAAGATTTTATTTATTTATTTGACACAGAGAGAGACAGCGAGAGAGGGAACACAAGCAGGGGGAGTGGGAGAGGGAGAGGCAGGCTTCCCGCTGAGCAGGGAGCCTGATGCGGAGCTCAATCCCAGGACCCTGGGATCATGACCTGAGCCGAAGGCAGACGCTTAACCAACTGAGCCATCCAGGTGCCCCAAAACTTACTCTTTAGGTATTTCCCCCCCTTTCTATTAAAAGCCCCTCTACCCTCCTGGATGCCCCAACTTGAAATCTCCATAATCTTTTCTCTCCCCACCCCAATGTTCAATTAGTTTTCAGACCTCGGGTGGGCGGGGTAGGGCATGGAGGAAAGGATCCCGAAGTGGATTTATCCAGTTGTTCTCCATGACCTCAATCACACCTGCTCTTTGGTCTGACCACTCATTAGCTGCTTGCATGGGAAATATCAATTTGTGTGATGGTGACATTTGAAGCTTACATGATTGCTTTGATATATTAGTTTTGGAGACCAAACACTCCAATTATAGCCAACAGAACACTTTTAATTGGGACTCAGAGGTAAAAGGACTTTCTGTTGCTATAGTTTCAGGGGTACATATGTGGTCAAGCTGTCTAAAGCTGGATTTATTTTCAGATGTAAGCTATTACAGACAGCGAGCTCTGGTGACTAAGGGACATCTGCTCTTCTGGGAGGGGTGGAGTGTGATCTTGGGGCTCATCTAAAACGAAGCTCTTAGGCAGGGCACATTCTGTTATGGTGGTGCTTTCAATGCCTTCGATTTCATATCCTTGGATGGTGAGTATATGTCTGAAAAGGAAACATTAACCTATACGTCTATGAGTGCTTTGCCAATAGACTAATGTTCTGAGCTTCAGAAGGAAGAAAGGAAGGAAGGAAGAAAGAAAGGAAGGAAGAAAGGAAGGAAGGAAAGAAAGAAGGAAGGGAATAAAAAAGCAAAGGGTACTTCTAAGCAAGTTAGTGACCTTAGCATCTTGATCTAGTTCCTAGAGTTGGAGAATCTCATGGAAACGGCCAAGGGTATAGAAAGAAGGAAAAACCTGCCTTGGCTACTAGACATGCTTCTAGCCATGCACCTGTGAGTCATGACAGACTTGCAGCTAAGAATGGATCAAAAGAAGGATTGAGTGGACTTATGACTTCTTTTATGCTTTAAACCCAGCTTGCCTAGGAGGTGAGTAGGAGAGACTTCAGAATTGAGCAACGCCCTTTCATTCCGAGAGATGCCAACTGGAGGCAAGGGTCCGCTGCAGTTAGAGTCATATCAGGATCCTGCAAGAAGGAGCTCATTAAGCGCCTGTGCCCGTGGTACCTCCTTACAGATGGCACTTAGCACAGATGCCTCCATCAGGCAAAACACGGGGCACGTCCCAGCCACTCCTGGCAGCCCCTCCAGCCTGGCAGAGAAGATTGTAAACACAGAGATAAAACTTCTGCGGTGGTATTTGACAGCTTCAGCTCCGTCCCTCAGTCTGCGGGCTCTCTGGAATTCTGCAGTAAATCTCTTCTCTTCTCCCTTCATCGGGGTTCAAAGACTGGTTAAAAACTGGGCTATAAAACCGTCTCACATTCTAAAATTGGGAAATTGCACAGGTCATGTTTTCTAAGCACAACGTTATTAATAAATAAGAGCTGCACTAAAAACTCAACCACTTGAAAATTAAAAACAAAACATAAATGCAAAACATTCACTTAAACAATGCCTAGGTCAAGGGGAATACGAGAAGTGCAATTAGAGTGTAATTAGACAATGATGACATTAAGGACACTGGATACTAAAACTTATAGGATGATTAAAATTGTACTCAGGGAAAACACATAGCCTGAAATACCTTGCTTTTAAATAAGGGATAACTGCACGTAGGATTTAATCCAATGATTGGAAAACAAAATAGACTTACGTAAAGCACATCAAAATTATGGCAGACTTAAAAAATTTGTACTACAGTAGACAAGTGGCTAGCCACTCAAATCAAGAATCAGGAGAGAACATAAGCACACAAAATGAGGCATTAGAAAGAAGATATAGCAACTGATATTAAACTGGGATATTTCGTTCTACTACATAGAAACAAATTTGAGATTCCAAGAAATGCATGAATTTCTGAGATAATATAAATTACAATAATTTGCTCAACAAGAAGCAGAATCCTCGAATAGCGCATTCATCAGGAAGAAATTTTATTTATTTTTTTCCAGCTTTATTAAGATCTTACTGATGTAAAAGTTTAAGTGCACAATGTGATGATAGATGTATATATCAAAATGATATGCATGTCAAAATTATATCTATTTATCAAAATGATTACCACAGTAAGGTTAGTTAACACCTCCATCTTCTCACATTTTACAATTTTTGTGTGTGCCCTTATAAAAGAGACTCCAGGGAGCAACCTTCCCCTTTCTGACGTGGTGAGGACACAGGAAGAAGACAGCTATCTGTGAACCAGAGTGGACTTTCGCCAGACACTGAATCTGCTCACACTTTTATCTAGGACTTTCCAACTTCCAGAACCGTGAGAGATAAATTTCTATTATTTAAGCCACCATGTCTATGGTATTTTTATTATAGCAGCCCAAATGGATGAAGATATGGGCCTTAATAGGACAGTTGGTGAAATCCAAATCAAGTCTGGAATTTGGCTAATAGGAACCTAACAATGTCAGTTGCTTGGTTTTGACAAATGTACCCTGGTGATATTAAGAGATTGAGGTAGGGGAAGATTGGTGAGGAGTGTACTGGAAACCTCTGTACTGTCTTTGGAACTTTTCTGTAAATCTAAAACTATTATAAAATTAAAAGTTTATTTAAAACTAGAGATGTCACCTCACTTTCACAGATATTGTGACAATTAAGAGTAATATCATAAGGAAGCGCATAGAGACTCAATGAGGAATAGCTGTATTGAGCTAGCTTTGCTTGGGCTGGAGAGATCTCTTTTCTCCCCCTTGGTACCTCTCAATAAACATCAATGTAGGGAATAGGTGCAGTAGCTTTTCCTCTTGCCCTGAGTTCCTTTCTCCCTGCTCCCCGTCCTGCCAAGCCCCTTCCCGAGGGGAGAGCAGTAGAAACCTTCCCACACAGCTGTGGCAACTTTTTAGTAGTTTGGACCAAGATTTATTGTCAATGGCCAACAGCTGAGGAACAGCTCCTTGTATTCCATACCCAGCCATTGTTTCTTTCACTCTTTTCTTCTCCTTCTTCCTCTTCTTCCTCCTCCTCCTCCTCCTCCTCCTCCTCCTCCTTCTTCTTCTTCTTCTTCTTCTTTCTCCCCCTCCTCCTCCTCCTTCCTCTTCCTCTTCCTCTTCTTTTCTTCTTCTTCTTCAAGACTCCAAATGTGAGATCATACGGCATTTGTCTTTCTCTGTCTGACTTATTCACTTAGCATAATGCCCTCAAGTTCCATCCATGTTGTTGTAAATGGCAGGATTTCCTTTTTTTTTAATGGCTGATTAATATCCTATTGTATATTATACAACACATTTCTTTATCCATTTGTCCCATCAATGGACCCTTAGGTTGCTTCCAAGTCTTAGCTATTACAAATAATGCTGCAATGAACACAGGAGTGCATATATCTTTTTGGGTTAGAGTTTTAATTTCCTTTGGATAAATACTCACAAGTGGAATTGCTGGATCATATGGTAACTCTATTTTTAATTTTTTGAGGAAGCTCCATACTGTTTTCCATAGTGGCTGCATAATTTCCATTCCCAACAACAGTGCATGGGGGTTCCCTTTTCTCCACATCCTTGCTAACACTTGTTATTTCTTGTCTTTCTGATAGTAGCCATTATGACAGATGTAAGGTGATATCTCATGGTGGTTTTGATTTGCATTCCTCTGGTGATTAGTGATGTTGACCACCTTTTTATAGAAATGTTGGCCATCTGTATGTCTTCTTTGGAAAAATGTCTATTCGGATCCTCTGCTCACTTTTTAATCAGAGATTTTTTTGTTTGTTTGTTTGCTACTGAGTTGTAAGGGCTCCTTATACATTTTGGATGTTAAGCCCTCATCAGATATATTATTTGCAAATATTTTCTTCCATTTAATTGGTTGCTTTTTCATTTCGTTGATGGTTTCCTTTGCTGTGCAGAAGTTTTTAGTTTGATGCCGTCCCACTTTCTGATTTTCCTTTGGTTCTCTTTGCTTTTGTCAAATCCAAAAAATCATTGCCAAGACCAAAGTCACGGAGCCTACCACCTATGTTTTCTTCTAGGAGTGTTATGGTTTCAGGTCTTAAATTCAAGTCTTTAACCCAATTAGAATTAATTTTATGTGTGGTATAAGATGGTGGTCCAGTTTCTTTCTTTCTTTCTTTTTTTTTGCATGTGGGTATCTAGTTTTCCCAATATCATTTATTGAAGGGCCCATCCTTTCTCCATTGTGTATTCTTGACTTTGTTGTAGATTAATTGACCATATTCGCGTGGGTTTATTTCTGGGCTCTCTATCCAGTTCTATTGATCTGTGTGTCTGTTTTTATGCCCATGCCATACTGTTTTGATTACTACAGCTTTGTAGTATAGCTTGAAATCAGGAAACATGATGTCTCCAATTTGTTCTTTCTCAAGATTACTTTGACAATTTGGGGGGTTTCCTGTGGTTCCATACAGTTTTTAGGATTATTTGTTCTATTTCTGTGAAAAATGTCATTGGAATTTTGATAGAGATTACATTGAAACCATGGATTGCTTTGGGTAGTATGGACATTTTAACAATATCAATTCTTCTATTCCACGAACACAGAATATCTTTCTATTTATTTGTGTCTTCTTCAATTTCTTTCATCACTGTCTTATAGTTTTCTGTGTGTAGGTCTTTCACCTCTTGGTTAAATTTATTCTTAGGTATTTTATTCTTTTTGATGCAATTTTAAGTGGGATTATTTTTTAAATTTCTCTTTAAGCCATCTTTACTAATTGTTTTCTGTGTGATCTTGTGATCTTTAGCAAATTTGTTCCTATGTTAATAACTTGAATTTCCTCATTTTTAAAATGTGATAATAGTACCTACCTCACAGTGCTGTTGTGAGGACTCATTAAGGATATATGTGCATGCACCCATTTCTGTTTCTACTATGCAGTAGGCATTGAGAAAGGACAACCATGCCTCATAGATACACCCAGTGAGAACCACAAAATGTTGGTATTGCTTTCATGTGGGAGTATGACCTCCATGAAGGGAGAGGCTGCTATCTCTGTGTTGCCTTCCAGGGGAGCAAGAATAAAACATTTCCACTGAGGTTCTGCAAGGTAGTGGTCCTATGGGAAAAGTCCTATGTGCAGAGTAGGGGATGTGTTTGTAAAAATAAATAAAGAAAACCTCATTTAAGACCAAGTTGGGGAGCCCTGAAGGGGGAGCTCTCATGCATGTCCCACTCACTGCAGCCTGCATGACCAGTGGGAAGATAAGAATTATTTTGACAAGAGAGGACATTTTACACATAGGAATCTCATCTCCTGCTTTTAAGAAAAAGGAGGAAGATCCCTCCCTGCCCCAGCAACAATGCACTGACTACCACTGGCAGCCAATCAGGAAACCACCACAACCTCAAGCTTTTGTCCTTCTCCAATGAACTTTTGTTCAGAACCATCCTCCCCAATTTCCTCCTAAAACCTCATAAAGGCTGACTTCCTGTTTTGTCTCTGCAGAATTGCCTACGGTTCTCCATAGGCTGCTTGTCCCGAATTACAATTCCTCTGGTATTCCTGAATCAACTCATTTTGCCAGTAAGATAACTGGCTATTTTAAGGCTGATGTGTTTTTACCAGTAATGATATAGCGAGTAAGATGAATCCCAATTCACAGCTCAGTGGGGCCCTCCCTTGTCAAGAAGTTTTTCATTTTTCTCCCTGTTAAGACCCATGATGGGAGGGAGAGTGTCTTCTTTTTTGATTGCCCTTGATCCCTATTATCCTAGTACAGTTCCTGGCAGGTAGAAGGTCCTCGATCAATATACTCTGTAGAATGGATAAATGGAATGTTAAGAAGATGGGGCTGTGAGAAGGGAGAAGTTGGAGACCTTCTTAGGAGCAAGACCATACGGTCCAGCTCACATGGATAGGGAAGGAAAATCTCTCTTTTCTTGACCCTTTCCCCATCAGGTGGAAGCTCAGGTTTGTAGTCGGTGTCACTGGTGGTGGCACAAGGGGAAGAGTAAATGGACTGCTGAGAATGGAGCCAGCGGTCACTAGTGATACCTCAGGGCACAGAAGGTTGTGTGGGGACCTCCTCACGCTAGACATGACCGCAAGAGACCCTCACACACACCACAAGTCCCCCAGCAGTGTACCACTGAGCTGCAGGTCATCACATGCTTTGAGTAATTTCAGTTCCATCGGAGTAGCTTTAGGATTTTCAGAGGGTTGCGTGAACTAGTCCTCAAAGAGATGCATATTTTTATTTTTTGTCTTTCCTTTGCTGCCTTTTGTGAGGTAAGCACTTGGTTTCCAAGCAGTTATGGCAAAAGAACTCATATAAGGCTTGAGCTCAGCTTATTTGAGAGCCATCTGGGTTTCAAAGAGCCTTTTAAAAAATGTTGGGTTACTGGAAATTGATGGGCAAACTATTGTGCACTTTCATTTGCTGGACACGTGCAGCCAAGCGGAACAGAGAGTGCTTTTCTTTGTGGTAATTGTTCACTTATTCCCTTGTTTTCCATTTATTCTAAGTTGCCAGGGGTTAGAGGGGAACAAGCTATTCAAGAGACATAATCTATCAATAGTGTCTTTAAAAAAGGGAAAGAAACCAATATTTTATTATGGGTTTATAATGGCGGGCATTTTACATGTAATCAGTCAGCTGACTCTTCAAGCTCTTTTTAAGATCTAGATAGGATTGATTCAAAACGCTATTCCACGAAGTATGGAACATCCAAAGCCCTCCCCCAGACTTACGAACATTTCCTGGGGGCTTAAGCTCTCATAGTCTGCTCTGGCTCTGAGCTCACTTTCCTGCTGAAAATAATCATGTTGGTTGGAGCATGTTGGTCCCTGTTAGGCAGCCTCCCAACCTAGATGTGGGACAGTGATGAAGGGCCTTTCTGGGGCAAGAAGGGCAGAAAGAGATGGTTGAGGAGAGAGGAAGTAGTTCTATCATATCAATGTAAGTCATTTCAAGTTACTATTAAATTTCTCTATTTTTATGCCTCTATTGCCACACCCCTATGAGGTTACTGGCTAAGCCAGGTCACTCTGCACTTAGTCTCCTGCTGGCTCATGAATTCTTCTCTCCAGGTAAGACTCCATTTATTTAAATGGTTTTAAGTTTGTTGTTCTCCCCCATTTAATTACACACATGTTATCTCATTTAGCACATGACAACCGCAAGAAATATGTACCCCTAGTCTCATCTTGTAGATGATATCTTGGAGCTCAGAGAGGTAAATGATTTAACGGAGGACACATGGCTCATTGTTGAGAAATTGGATTTCAGAGTGAGATTTATCTAGCTCTAAAGTCCATGTTCTTTCTGTCTTTCTCTTTGTATTTATAAATGTGATTGCTTTTAAAAAGTGGCCATGAGAATTCCAAGACCCTCCATCATTTTATCATAAGGAACCCTTATCTTCGAAGTCACTGTTTGAGCAACACTGCAGTTTTTTTGTGGGCTCATTTACCTCTCCATGCACTCATTCAACACAGTTCCTGAGTGTCTCTACCCAGTGATAAGCTTTGCGCGGACTGTTAGATGCCTCACACAGTCCAGAAATGGGACTGTGGTGAAAGGATTCATGAGTTGGAGAAGATAGTGTTGTTCAGAAAAGTTAGCTTCTTTTGGTCCCCTGCCTCTACAGAAGATAGTGCATAATCAGGACAGATGGGGGAGAATCTCAGTTCTTTAGGTTTTTAGTCGTGTATTAGTGGAAGAGGGTACAATGGCTACAGTGTGGGCCCCTTAACACCAAGTCCCATCCCCATCCTCCCACTGGGCACCATGACTCGACTTCTGCCTGTCAGGCATGGCTGACAGGATTCTTTGAGTAATATGATGTTTTATGTACCAGTCCATGAGCCCCACAGCACAGTGGGAGTAAAAGCTGGGTTACCTGGACCTTGGAAGACTAAAGAAAGTTGAAAGTAGTAGAGTCCTCCAGATAACTGTAGGGCTAGGGAAGAGGGAAACTTACAAGAAGTGAGGTGGTTTTGCCTGAGAAGGAAGTGGTGCAAAATGATTGACTAGCTTCTAGTCCCTTCTTTATCTGCTTCTTCAAGATCTTGGGTCAGTTGCTTTGTCTCTCTCAGCTTCAGTTTTATTTGCAAACCAAGATTCTCCTGAACTCTTCCAAGTCTGACATTTTCTATTTTTTCCACAAGCATTGGAGACGAGGATCCTTGCCCACTACTGACTGGGAAGACTTGGTACCCTGCTGTTCTCAGGAAGAATTTATATCGCTCTCTGGTTGGCTTTTAGTTCAGTTCTCTTTTCCTCGCTGTCATTGGGCTGGATTTCTTATCTCTGCTGGAATTGCCTTCTATCTCTTCCCCCTTCAGTTCTTCCTTCTTTGTCCTCTGATTGACAAATGATGGAGAAACAGGCCCGTGGCAGGAATCGGAGCTGCCTGTGGCTGAAGGGGGCTCTGCTCAAATCACCGCAAAAATTTTTAAACTTCGTGCCTGTAGAAGTATTGACTCTGATTTTATTTTCTCCTTTTGGTGAGGAATCTTAAATGAACTGTGGGTAGCCACGATTACCATGGGCTCACCCCATCAAGTCCCAAACACATGCTCTTGAAATTTCTGCTCAGTCAATACCACCTAGTTTCAATGAGAAGAGAAAGGTTACAAATTTTATATATAAAAGTGGGTATTGAAAAATTCCTCTGGTTGGCTCCAGGTCAGCATCCAATTCACAGCACTTTATGAGAGTAATTCTTTTGGAGAGAGATTTTTCAGCCCATGGAAGTGACTTTCATGAGATATAGGGGCCAGCTGGGATGTCAGCATGAAAACCCTTCTTCGTGTAAAAAGCTGATGGGAATGGGAAGAATCAGCCAAGCCTGTCTGTGTCTGGCTGGGTTGGAGAGAGGCAGAGGCTGATAGTGGTGTGGTCCTATGGACACTTTGATGGGGGCTGCCAGATGCCTGGAGGAAATCTGCTCTCTGTACCCTCCTCTGTTTTCTTTAACTGCCAGAGGAAATAAGACTATCAAGTCCCTCCTAGCTAATGGTCAGACAAACTTTATTTCATTTCATTCATCCAATAACTATTGAGTATTCACTATGAGCCAGGTGAGGGACATCTAGTGGTGTTTCATCTGTGTCGGGGAGCTCAGTCCTAACAACAACCCTATAGCTTGGGTATTATCATCTCTAAGACTCAGATTCCTCTCTTGTTGCAAAGCTTATAAGAACTTTGCTTCTGGAGTAAGATGTGTTAGTTTGGGTCCTTCAAGAAGCAGACACTAAATGAGTTAGACTTGTAAGAGATTCACTGAGAGAAACAACAGTGAAGGAAAACAGGAAGGGAGGCAGAGAAGGCTGGGAGAGCCATCTGACTGGTGCAGATCTGGCCCCTATGAAGGAGAGAGGGAAAGAAGGAAGGGAGGGAGGGAAGGAGGAGGAAGACTGCAGTACAGTTCTCAAAGCCAGGTTGATGGGGAATCTAGAGTCAAAGTCACCCATGAGAGGAGTGCACATTTCCCAGGAATAGGCCTGCCTTTAGTACCCCTGCCATGCTCAGTCACTGACTAGGAACAGCCTATGGCATGTGTCTCCTTGTGTGAAAGCATTGATGAATTCTAGAGTGCAGCCCTGGGGCTGCTGGTCAACCACACTCCCAACAGTAGGGGATCTAAGAGGCACAAACCCCTGTCCTGCCACCCACTATCTGGGTGACGGTGGGCAAGTTGAGTAACCTCTCTAAGCCTCATCTTTCCTCTTCTCTAAAATAAGAGAATTCACACCTCATAGGGTTCTATGGAGGAATACAAGAGATGATGCATATAAAAAAGCATTTTGCACAATGCTTCGCACCATAGTAAGGTGTTGAATGTTAAACAATCACTAGGTGTTATTACTTCAATGATTCAAGCTTTTATTTTCTTCTCCAAATGAAATATTCCTTAAAAAATAAACACAGAGTGGAACATTCTAGTGGAGAGGGGATGGGAAGCTGGTCTGGGTCTCCTCCATACTTGTACTGTAGCCCTTGGGGCTTCTCTGAGGAGCCCTAGGGGTTGAGGAAACATCAGGTGGAATCATATCATATAGATATTTTATGTGTGTGTGAGTGAGTGTATTTTTAATTTTTTTTTGTATTTTTAAAATTAATACACAGTAAGATTGACCTTTTGAGGGTGTATGGTCCTATGAGTGTTAATACATGTATCAATTTGTATAACCACGACTGTGATAGAAACATAGATCATCAGTTTCATCAGTATCATTGCACCCTCCCCTGCTCTTCACCCCTGGTAACCACTGGTCTGTTCTCCATCACTACACTTTTGTCTTTCCGAGAATGCCAAAAAGTAGAATCCTATAGTATTCGATCTTTGGGGCCTGGCTTCTCTCATTCAGCGATAATGCCTTTGAGATTCTTCCAAGTCTTTGTGTGTATCAATCATGGATTCCTTTTTTTGGCCGAGTGATATTTTGATGTATGGGTGCACCATAGTTTGTTTATTCATTCTCCTGATTAAGGAAATTTGGGTTGTTCAGAATGCCTGGCGCATCACTGGGGGGGTCATAAGCAATGGCTGTGGGACTAAATTGTGTCCCTGACTATGGTTAAACACACACCTAGGATGGTAGGACTATAACACATAGCAGTTAACTTTCTCTTCCAGATGCTTCTAGTTTATATTCCTAAAGCACTCACCAACAGTGTGCCCTTTTATCCATCCCCGCTGACATTTTTCAAGCATTTTAGTGACTCTGACCTCATTCTCTATTTAGCAACTTCATCACTTCAGTCCCATGCCGTTAAAAATTTATCCTCACTAATATCAACAATCATTAGGTTTATTTGAGTAATGAAGACACAGATGCTATTTAAAACTGCAACTGGCATCTAAGGAAAGTGGAGCTGTTTAAATTGAAGGCCTTCCAGCTTATGGAGCTCCCAAGGGGTTTGGTCTGGCTCTTCAAAGTCAGTCTGGAGCAGAGTTTGCTGTTTGGAGCTGTGGAAATTTGAAAGCTCTACCTCCCAATGGAGTGAGAAGAATTTGGGGGTTCTGGTGGTGGTCCTAGAGCTTGAGGACCAGGAGGAATAAAGAAGGTAAAGCAAGATGGAAGAACCTGTGATATGCACTAGGCTTGGAACCACATGGGATGAAGTAGTCAGTGAACCACACCCCCATCCCCCCCCCCCCGCCAGAGGTGAGATTTCACTCCTTCCTCTGTTTACTCTGTGATCCAGTAGTCACACTTTAGTACAGTGCTGGAGATAAAAACTATCAATTAACAACCCCTCCTGCCCTCTGGGCTCCAAATGGTTGAGAATAGATACCAGGAGTCAGATGTAGTAAGGATGTTCTCCTAAGAACAAGGCTGTCTGGAGTCCAGTTTGAAATTGTTCATATAGACTCCTTTGCTATCCCTTCTCTTCTTGGACTTCTTAGTAACATCTAACACATACCCACATGGTTCCTGTGAATGATCTTACCCTGGAAAATAGCAGCATCCTTTCTACTGCTAAGGTGTGTGAGAGCCAACATTGATTTGTTACTGGTAAAGAAAACTCCAATCTTACCCTGGCTCTCATTTCTTTTTTTTTTTTTTTTTTTTTAAAGATTTTATTTATTTATTTGAGACAGAGAGAATGAGAGAGAGAGAGCACATGAGAGGGGGGAGGGTCAGAGGGAGAAGCAGGCTCCCTGCTGAGCAGGGAGCCCGATGCGGGACTCGATCCAGGGACTCCAGGATCATGACCTGAGCCGAAGGCAGTCGCCTAACCAACTGAGCCACCCAGGCGCCCCCCTGGCTCTCATTTCTATGCCAACAGTGGGGCAGAAAGAATAGATGTTAGACACAAGATTAATACAGGGGTTTAATCTGGTGAAAGCAGGAGTTTGGAGCCAGAGAGGCGCAGTTCTCCCCCTCGCTTCCCACTTCTTTTCCACCATCAAGGACCCACATCATGTTGAGGAGTGCTTACTACTACCATAGGATGTGGAATGAGGGGTGTTAGGGACTGAATTATATCCTCCCCCCAAACTCAGATGTCAAAGTTCTAACCTCTAGGAGAATGTGTATTTGGAGTTAGGTTTGATAGGGAGTGGGACCCTAATCTGATAGGACTGGGGTCCTTAGAAGCAGAGGAAGAGATACTAGGGCTGATTGTACACCAAGAAAAGGCCATGGACACAGCAAGAAAGTGACCATCCACAAGTCAAGGAGAGAGGCCTCTGGAGAAACCAATCGCTGGCACCTTGATCTTGAACTTCCAGGCCCCAGAACTGTAAGCAATCAATTTCTGTTGGGTAAGCCCCCCAGTCTGTGGCATTTTGTAATGGCAGCCCCAGCAGACTGATACAAGGCATTCGGCAATCTCCCCTAGATCTCAAGGGGCAGGGAGCTCTCAGCTGATGTCTGAGAGATTTCTGGTAAGAACTGATGTCTCCATCCTGTTTATATAGTGCACAACCAAGAAGAAGCAGCTAGGTGAAAGGGGCAAAGCACTGACATATAGAGCCAGGAGACCCCGCTACTCTCTTGGCTTGGGCACTCACCTGTTTGTGACCTCTGACAGCAATTGCTTTGAGCCCCACTTTCCTCCAGCAGGAACACGAGGATAGTAAACCTGGCCATGACTGCTTTATAGAGCTAAGTGCCTCCAGGGAGAATACACGAAAGCTTGTTATTGCTTGGGAAGCATGATAACTTTTGCCCAAGCTCTCATGGAATCACTCAGAGGTTTGACCAGGAATAGTGAGACACAAAGGCCTATCACTGTCTAGAGGACCACGCTGAGAAGCACCTCTGTCATTTCTTACAGAATGGAGACATCCCCTGAATGAGGAATAAAAGCAGCATCCTTTCTACTGATAAAGTTTGTGAGAGCCAACACTGAGGTGTTACTAATAAAAAGCACTCCAATGTTTGGGCTGCTTTCATAAATTATTATGGCTTCAGTTGGTAAAATTTTTTCAAACAGCAATTTGGAAAAATGTATCAAGGTCCTTAAAAATCTTTGTATTCTTTGACAGAGTAATTCCATTTATCATAACTTATTCTGAGGAAATAATGTGGAATGCAGAAAGCTGTACGCTTTAGGTGAGATGTTCCTTGCAACTTTATTTACTATGGTGTAAATTAGGAAATATTTTAAATCCCTGACATTAGGAGAATGACTAAGAAGTCATGGTATCTTCGTATGGTGGAAGATTATGTGGTCAGTAAAAGTATGTATACAAAAGTATATACATTGAAATGAAAAAGGCAGACTACAAACAAAATTGGAAGAAAATACAACAAAATGATAGCAGTTGATGCTAGAATTATGTATTTTTATTTTCTGCTTTATGCTTCTGTTTTTGGTAAATTTTCCACAGTGAACATGTGTATTTTTTATAATCAGAAAAAAAAGAAGTAAAGGTCAAAGACGAAGATAAGAATGACAATGTATAAATAATTTCCTTCCTTGTGACATGGATCCTCTCTGCCGACCTTTATACCCCCCAGGAGGTATTGTGAAATTCAAATGAAGTAATGTGCAGCAACATTTATTCTCTTCCTACATCCTTCCTCAGCCCAGAAGAGAATAAACAGAACAGAATAAACCTAGCCAGCAGGGAAGAGCCGAAAAGAAACTTTCTACTCGTTCGTTACTCACCTCTTTCCAAGGGGTGGTCAGTGCTAGCCTGACTCATGAAGCAGGTAAAGCCACTGACATTCATTAGCCTACTTTATCAATTGGGTCAAGTTCACGTTTCCTTCTGTCATCTTGGCTTAATTTGGAGATTCCCAGCCCAGGCCGTGCTTTAAAATCATCTGGAGGAGCTTTTAAAAACTATTGATAAGAGGCCCCACCTCCAGTGATTCAAACTCAATTGGTCTTGGGTGAGGTTGAGCAAGAGTGTTTGCAAAGCTCCTAGGTGATTCTAACATGCATTGTGGCCAAGAACCACTGGATTGATTGAATAAGGCTCTTTGAAATTCCAGCCTCTAGAGGGTAGGACCTGCCTCTTGCTCAGCCTCCAGGTCTTGGCTCTCTCTGTTTCAGCTTCTTAGCCTGTGAATGGTAGAAGAAGATCATGTCAGGTCTTTACCAGGGGCTGATTGTCTTTACTTTGTAAGGCAGGGAGCAGGAAGCTTCATTTGGGGCTCCATTAATTCATTTATTTTTATTTATTTTATTTTTAAAATTAAAAAAAATTTAAATTGTTTATTTAAATTCAATTTAGGTAACATATACTGTATTATTAGTTTCAGGGGTAGAATTTAGTGATTCATCAGTTGCATAGAACACCCAGTGCTCATTCCATCAAGTGCCCTCCTATTGCCCAGCACCCAATTACCCATCCCCCCACCCTCCAGCAACCCTCAGTTTATTTCTTACAGTGAAGAGTCTCTTATGGTTTGCCCCTCTGTTTTCATCTTACTTTATTTTTCCTTCCCTTTTGGGGCTCCATTCAAGCTATCCTCTCCAGCCTAGTTTTATCATTAAGGAGGCTGATTTGACTCTGAGCCCCATTTGATTCCTGGTATCTGTTCTCAACCAGTTAGAGCCAAGAGGACAGGAAAGGGAGATACTTGACAGTTTATATCTCCAACACCATAAAAAAGTATGATTACTGTATCGCAGGGATAACAAGGAAAGTAGTGAAAATCTTTGCAAGGGAAACAAAGGAAGGATTCGCCAGGCTGGGTTTGAATGGAGCATATAGATCTGCTAGGCCAAGAAGGTAAAAGAGGAAGGATATTTCAGAGAGAAAGTGTGAGGATGTGAAAATCCTTACAGGGTCCTGGATCAGCAGAAAGTCTTATGATTGGTGCACGGAGTAAACATTTGGGGAGTGGCACACAAGAATAGAAGTGTATTTTTGGAGTCTTGAGTGCCATGCTAATGATTCTAAATTCTGTCGTGAAGAAACTATCTAGCCATTAGAAAGCCTTATGCAAGAGTCCCATCTATATTCAGAAAGTCACAGGCGGTGGCCAAGGGGGACATGGATGCCTATATTTTACGTGGGTTTAAAACCTGTTTCCTATGTGGTGCCTGACAGTACCAGAACTGGGATTTTTCATGGAAGAATGTCTTACTTTTGCTTACTTGGTAATTCACTTTCCTCTCTCAGCCTCTCTCTTCCTGTTCTTTCTGCGGAGGTTCAAGAAGTAAATGAGCCATCACAAGCAGAGTCCCTTTCTTTTTTTTTTTTTTTAAATTTTTTTATTGTTATGTTAATCCCCATACATTACATCATTAGTTTTAGATATAGTGTTCCATGATTCATTGTTTGTGCATAACACCCAGTGCTCCATGCAGAACGTGCCCTCCTCAATACCCATCACCAGGCTAACCCATCCTCCCAACCCCCTCCCCTCTAGAACCCTCAGTTTGTTTTTCAGAGTCCATTGTCTCTCATGGTTCTTCTCCCCCTCCGATTTCCCCCCGTTCATTCTTCCCCTGCTGCTACATTCTTCTTCTTCTTTTTTTCTTTCTTAACATATATTGCATTATTTGTTTCAGAGGTACAGATCTGAGATTCAACAGTCTTGCACAATTCACAGCGCTTACCAGAACACATACCCTCCCCAGTGTCCATCACCCAGTCACCCCATCCCTCCCACCCCACCCCCCACTCCAGCAACCCTCAGTTTGTTTCCTGAGATTAAGAATTCCTCATATCAGTGAGGTCATATGATACATGTCTTTCTCTGTTTGACTTATTTCGCTCAGCATAATACCCTCCAGTTCCATCCACGTCATTGCAAATGGCAAGATCTTATTCCTTTTGATGGCTGCATAATATTCCATTGTATATATATACCACATCTTCTTTATCCATTCATCTGTTGATGGACATCTTGGCTCTTTCCACAATTTGGCTATTGTGGACATTGCAAGCAGAGTCCCTTTCAAGGCTGACTCCAGGCAAAGCTTTCAAGTGGGCCATTCTGCGGGCACCTTCAGCTCTTTCCAGCTTTTTCACACTTGGTGGGCTCCTCTTCCTCCTCGTACAGACCACCTACTAACTCCCTCTATCAACCCTTCTTTTTGTATGCATCCATCTGTATGTGTATTAAATTAACTATGAGTTTATATTAATTTCTCTGACTTTCATGTAGAATCACATGGGTCATTCAAGCCTCTTCCTTGCTTATCTGTAACCACCCACTCCAACAGTGAGAAACCTGGCTCATACCATCTCCCACCATCTCTTAATTGTTCCGTTCCAGGATTCATGCATAGTGGTTTCAGGTTATCTTGTCCTTATGTGGGAGACAGCTTTATCTATTATAGTATAGTGCTAACGTACAATGCCTTTGGCCTTTAGTCCTGGAGACAGTCCTCATTTCCAAAGTTATTTGGGTTCAGCATCTTGTTCTTCCATCCCCTTCAATGAGGTTAATTCATACATTTTACAACAATACAACAGACCCATTCTGGGAGCTCCCAACCTCCAAAATGAATTTTTAAAAATTTGATATGTTAAGATTTACTCTGTATTGTAAAGCTCTATGGGTATTGACAGATGTATAGTACCAATAGCCACCATTAGAGTTTCATATAGAATAGTTTCACCACCCTAAAAAAAAAATCCCTCCTTCTTCCTGAACCTGTGATCTCTTTACCAAGTTTTGCTTATATGACATTCTAGAATGTCATCTTAATGGAATTGCATATATGTAGTCTTTCCAGACTAGCTTCTTTCACTTAGCAACGTGCAGTAGAGATTCATTCATGGCTTTGGATGGCTTGATAGCTCATTCTCTTTTTATCACTGAACAGTACTCCATTGGATGGATGTATCACAGTTTGTTGGTCCATTACCCGATGAAGGATGTCTTGGGTGCTTCCAAGTTTTGGTGATTATGAATAAAGACACTATAAATATTCATGTGTAGGTTTTGTCAAAGAATAATTGCACAAGGGAAGTTAAATGGGCCAGGAAGACTTTATTCAAGACTATTGCAATTGGGGAGAGAGATTGACCTCTCTCTCATTGAAACAAAAGGTGGGAGAATTTTTATGTGCTGGGGTTCACTGGTGGAAAAGTTGGGGTGGCTGCTCCTCCGAGGCCCTGAACTGACAAGGTAGGGGAGCACCAGGAGGACTCTATTCTAGGCAGAGGCTGCCTTGGAGGGTTCAGAGGGGCTTCTTTCTGTTCATCAGTTTGTCTTTGTCATCCCCTAACGCATTGTATTTGACACCTGGCATTGTTCCTGCTGCTATGACCATGACTTCTCTGCCCTGCAGAATTTGCCTTGGGCAACCTCTCCTAGTGCACCCTGGCTGTGGAAAATTCCTAAAATTCCTCCTACTTGGGCCTCTTATTTGTGGGAGGCATTCCTTCCAACTTACAGGAGCCCATGAGCAGGAATCAGATGTTTTACTGAATGTGTATAACTATTGCTGATCAAGGATTAAAGTGTTCCCACTGTACTAGCCGAAGTGCAAGCTGGTCCTGCCATGGACTGCTGGCCGTCCTAGAGCCTGGGCCTCTAAGGAGACGGCACACCTTGCAAGGTGACAGGAAGCTCTCAGGGGGATGCTGGGAGGTTTTCTGGTTCTAGAACCTAGTAGTTACATAGGCACACAAGTAGGGCCCCAGAATGCTCAGGGGGTCCAGGAGAGATAAAACCCTATCAGCATGGCTAAGAAAGTTTCTCATAGGACCTCCTGGGATGGTTATCCCTTCGTTCTCATCCCCTCCACCCAGGACCTGTGGTCCCCCAATATCCTTACAGCAAAAGCAGTTCCCAGGACACCTGAGGAGTAATAAGGCCACTGATGGGAAATGAGTCATGAATTCAGAAACCAGGGGTCTTAGGGACAGTGGCAAATGGGCTGGTTCAGGTGAGGTTCACCATGGGGTCTGACCCTCATGAGAGCACCAGGGTCTGGTTTACTGGCTGCTGGCTGCATGGTGTGGGGATGGGCTCACTGGCTGCAAGACTTAGGAAGGGGCCATTGCTGGGAGCATCTGTGGAGACAGTGAATGCTCAGGCAGCTTGTCACTGGAAGCTTCTCACTGCAGAGAGTTAAGGCCAAGAGTTCTGGCTCAGGCCCTCACCGGAGTGGGACCTCTTATGAGTCATGGCCCCTCTCTGTTTCCCAGTCTGAAATCCTAGCTGCAAGCCCCTCCTTCCTTGGGGCCGGGTGGAAAGGAGTCCGTGAAGGAGCAGGCAGAACAGAATGTGGTTTCTTCTCGGCTCTTTCCCACAAACACAGGCTCTGTGCAGATGGGGCATCTGTGACAGAGCCTGTTAAAGGTTCTGAAAACAGATCAAGCTACACAGTGTGGCGCCTTCCTTCCTGCCAAGTGAGCAGGCCCATCGGTGGCCACGTCTGATCTCCGTGGTCTCCCAGAGGGGATCCCATGGTCTGTGAAGGAGCCAGGGCTTTGTGAGCAGATGAGACCACATCGTGCTTTGGGGAAGAGTGAAGGAAAAGACTCTTGTATCTGGTGTTTGTTCCTTTCTTCCACTTTCTGCGTCTTCATTCTACTCTACCAAGTTACTCTTATTTAAAAAGTAGCTTGGTTATGTTCTCTAAAAATTATGTATTCTAAGTGTTGTTATTGAGATATAATCATAGTTGATATTAATGGACTGCATGCTCTGTGCCAGACACCGGATGAAGCACTTTATGTGCACAAGGAACACTAGAAGGGAAAATTATTCTTATGCCCATTTTACAGATGGGGAAATGGTAACTTAGAAAACCAGATAATTTGCTTAAGACGTGAGCCAGTATTGTAGAGGAGGGAACTGAGACTTTGCTTCAAAGGCCCTTCTTTTATCAAATACCTTAGTGCCTTTTCCATCTATAGAAATAAAGGCTGTTACAAAGAAAGAAAGAAAAGCATTTAGAATTCCATCAAAGGAAACTGTTAACATTTTGGCATATCACCTTCCGGGTATTTCCTATGCTATTTCGGTTTTTGAAGTGTTCCTTCATAATGCTTTATGGACATGTTTCCAAATCAATAAATATCATCACAAATGATGATTTCTTTAAAAAATGACTTCATAGTGTTCCATGATATGAAGGTACCCCATAATTTTTTTAACCGATCCCCACTTCTTGGGTCCTGCCAAGATTTTGCTCTTATAAACAATGCTGTGATATACATTCTTGTTTTGTTTTGTTTTGTTTTGTTTTTTGTTTTTTTAAGTAGGCTCCACACCCAGCATGGAGCCCAATGCAGGGCTCATGACCCTGAGCTCAAGACTTGATCTGAGATCGAGTGGGACACTTAACTGACTGAGCCACCCGGGTGCCCCTGTGATGTACATTCTTGTTCATGCATCTTTGAAAACTTGTCCGGCATTTTCCATGGCATACTTTGCCAGAAATGGATTTGGGAGTGAAGTAGCTGTGCACATTTTAAGTGGGACCTGTTGACAGGTGACCATCCAGAGGGGACATGCAGATCACATCCCACCAGCAGAGGGACTCTTTCTGAGAAAAGTTTGAGAAACACCCTTTAGAGCCATCTCTCATTTTCCTTGGACCCAGGGGCACTCACTTTGGTGTCTGTTTCTCTTACTTTTCAACTTTTCAACTTTGCAAAACCTCCTGGTGTTGCGGCCGCCTGAATGTTTCCCCGATGCTGTTTTTGTTTAAAAATGACTTCATTGAGTCATATTTTGCTCATCACATAATTCACTCTTTTGAAGTATACAATTCAATCATTTTTTATTAAATTTACCAAGTTGTGCAGTCATCACCATAAATCAGTTTTACAATTTTCTCATCACTTCAGTAGGATCCCTCATGTATATTCACTGTTAATGCTCCCCCCCGCCCCTTTCTCTGTCTCTGCCCCGGCAACCGCTAATCTACCTTCTGTCTCTACAATGTTGCTTTTTCTGGACATTTCATATAAATGGAATCATACAATATGTAGTCTCCTGTCTCTGGCTTCTTTTAATGAGCATAATGTTTTAAAGGTCCATCCACGTTGTAGTATGTAGCAGTGGCCCATTTCTTTTTATTGCTGGATAGTTTGTCATTGTATGTTTATACCTCATTCTGTGTAGCCATTTACCAGTTGATGGACGTTTGAGTTGTTTCCAATTTTTTAGTGTTATGAATAGTGCAGCAAAGAACATTCATGTGCAAATCTGTGTGCACATATGTTTTTATTTCTCCTGGGTAGATACTTGAGGGGAATTGCTGGATCATATGGCAAATTTATGTTTAACTTCTTAAGAAATTACCAAACTGTTGTTTTCCAAAGTGGCTGTGCCCTGAATTCGTGTTTCTGGTTTCCCACATCCTTACCAACATTTGTTACTGCCCATCTTCCTGCAATAGCTGTCAGTAAGCATGAAATGTTATCTCCCCGTGGCTTTAATTTGTATTTCCCTAATGACTAATGATGTTGAGCATTTTTATGCCCCTTAAATATTTTAGAATTAAAGATATCCATTGCAGAAAATTAAAAAAAATACAGAAAAATCAAAGAATCAAAGAAAGAAAAACCCCAGTGTATTTCCACAGCTAGATATAGCCATTTGCCATTTTGATGTCAATGTACGTGTGGGTCTTTTTCACGAATTGGTGTCTTACTGTATATGTGGTTTTGAAAATTATTTTTTCCCCTCCACATCTCTTCACATCATTAGACATTTTTCTACAACCCCTCCCTCCTCAATATAATCATTCTTACAAATGAAATCTGTCGTGGAATCTCAAGCTACGACACGGGGAGCAGAGCTTCTCTGAGTAGAGGGTGGGGGGAGTGGCTCTTGCCAGATCACGTGCCCCCCCTTTGAAGGCCAGCTTTCAAACTGCTTTTATAGATTATGTTTAATGGCTGCAATTAGTTCCCTACTGTTGAATCATAAGATTACGAAGTGGTTCAGAAGGTGGGAGCCAATCTGCTGAGGTTGAATCTCAGCTCTGCCATTTATTAGCTATGTATTCAACTGTGCCCCTGGCCTCAATTTCCTTGTTTGTACAATGGGAATAATAACAGCCCACCCTGTCATGGGAGAGTTCTGTGGACACATATGCGCGGTTGCAATGATTTTGCCCGTCTCAGGTTTGAGTTACTTAATTTCATATAGTTATATAACAAAACTTAAGGATGACAATTTAAAAACATGTCTTTAAGTGAACACGCTAACAATCATTGCTTCTCTTGGAGGCCACACGAACTGGTCAATGGGCTAGTTCAGAGAGAAAATCAGTGTATGCTCTAGTTTGAATTCTCTATACACAGATGGGATATGAGGTCTTGGATAATTTACCTTTAGGATCATGATAATTTCTGCAAAGGCATTTTTTTTTTTGATGATTTGTCAAAGAAGAGCGACACAAGTGAAAAGGCATGATGTTCAAGTTCACAAATGGCATTCAAAACGTGACTGTGTGCATTATACAATATTTGGAGGATGATGTGCCCAGAACACTGGCATACCAGTGTTTCTTCAAACATTTTTTTCAAGAGAAGAGTTTCCTACTAAAAAAAGGGTTATGGGTGTTATATGCAAACAATGAATCATGGAACATTACATCAAAAACTAATGATGTAAGGTATGGTGATTAACATAACATAATAAAATTAAAAAAAAAAAAAGGAGTTCTAATGCTGACATGGAAGGCTTGTTTTGGAAGGAGATGGAGTCTATATTTTTTGCTCATCATGTTTTACAACATATATTAATATATAAACCATACATATCCTTTAAATTGCTCCCCCTTTATTTCCTGTGAGACCCTGATTTTTCAACCAAGGGTTTGTTGATGAAATGAATGAATAACTGTCCTTTGTTCATATCTGCTCGTATGTCCCGTAGGAACAATGTACCGCTATGTCATATGAATCCTGCATGTTTGCTGTGTTCCTAGAGGTTTTATAGTTCTTGGTTAGTATTATAAATGGAATATTTCCACCCAGTATTCCATTCCATTTCCAACTGGTTACTGTTGGTTTTGCTGATATGCAAATACAGCTGAACGGCCTTAGGACAGGTGTTAGCAGGGCCACAGTGAGCAGAACACAAGGGTGATATTCAAAAACACTGAAAAACAAGTAAAATCTTCCCAAAAGGCTCACAGAAGGGTGCAAGAGGGGCCTTACACGGCACGGCGTGCAGCAGAACCCGCTGGGTTCCTCTTCATTGGTCTTACATTGTGCCAGCATGCTTCTCTCTCTCTCCGTTCTCTTCTTCCAGATCCAGTCTTCTCTTTCTGGGGGGTAGCTCCAGGCCCTTTTTATGTCACCCAAACAAAGTTATTTCTAGGTTTATTCCAACTCTATCTATTACTCTGATCAACACCACCCCAGCCAAGACCCTTGGTGGTTGGAGTGACAGAGAATCCTGTATTAGTTATCTATTGCTGTGTGACAAATTACCCCGAACACAATGCCTCAAAACATTTATTATCTCACAGTTTCTGTGGGTCAGGAATCTGGGAGCAGCTTGGTGATTCTGGTTCAGGCTCTCTGAGGTTGTGGTCCCACTGTTGATGGGGACTATGGTCATGGTTATGTCAAGATTCAACAGGGTGGGTAGGGGGGAGGAACTGGGTCCAAGCTCTTGCATGTGGCTGCTGGCGGGCATTATGTCTTTGCCATGTGGGCACCTCTATACGCAGAGAGAGAGAGAGAGAGAGGAAAAAAGACATCCCAAGTGAGAAGACAAGGAGAGTGGAATTAAGCCCACCTCTTGAGAGAAGAGGTATCAAAGCATTGTGGAACATCTTTAAAACCATCATGAATGTTTTCTTATAATGGGTTGGGAAAGAATGAAAATTATTATAGGCTATTTTTCCATACTTCTCATGCATAGGAAAGCTCTTGATTTCCTTGTTTGCATTTTCCATTAGCCAGCTTGCTAAACTCTTATTAAGTCAAAAAGTTTTCAGTGAATTCTTCTGGGGTTTCCAGGTAGATAATCATGGTTTTCTTTTCCTCTACTATTTATACTGTTTTTTTTTTCCTTCTTCTCATTTTCCCTATCACTGACTAGAATTATCTTTAATAATAATAACCATAAATAATAAAGATAAGTAATGGTGGTGGTAGTGGGCATCCTCGTTTCATTCCTCACTTTAATGGGAATGTCTTTAGTGTTTCGGTAATAAGAACAATATAGGCTGCTCTTGGTTTATTGTGTTAAGGAAGCACCTCACTTGTGCTAGTTTACTGAGAATTTTCAACTCTTCCTGGTTTTTGGAGCTTGGCTTTGTTGCGAGGTTTCAGGGAAGTGCATGCTCTTGGATTTCCTAGCGCTTGAAGCGAAGAATTCCAGGCTGTGGAGTCCTAGCATTTGGCTAGGCCAGGGCCCATTTCCATAGGGTAAGGCAGGGAGATTCAGACATTTTGCTTTGAACTTAGTACTCCCGGGTTCCTATTTTCTTCTGTCCTGCCACTCTCTTTAAAGAACCCTGTCATAGCTACCATACGATCCAGCAATTGCACTACTGGGTATTTACCCCAAAGATACAAATGTAGGGATCCGAAGGGGTACGTGCACCCCGATGTTTATAGCAGCAATGTCCACAGTAGCCAAACTGTGGAAAGAGCCAAGATGTCCATCGACAGATGAATGGATAAAGAAGAGGTGGTATATATATACAATGGAATATTATGCAGCCATCAAAAGGAATGAGATCTTGCCATTTGCAACGACGTGGATGGAACTGGAGGGTGTTATGCTGAGCGAAATAAGTCAATCAGAGAAAGACATGTATCATATGACTTCACTGATAGGAGGAATTCTTAATCTCAGGAAACAAACTGAGGGTTGCTGGAGTGGGGGGTGGGGTGGGAGGGATGGGGTGGCTGGGTGATAGACACTGGGGAGGGTATGTGCTATGGTGAGTGCTGTGAATTGTGCAAGACTGTTGAATCACAGATCTGTACCTCTGAAACAAATAATGCAATATATGTTAAGAAAAAAAAAAAAGAAGAAGATAGCAGGAGGGGAAGAATGAAGGGGGGGAAGTCGGAGGGGAAGACGAACCATGAGACACTATGGACTCTGAGAAACAAACTGAGGGTTCTAGAGGGGAGGGGGGCGGGAGGATGGGTTAGCCTGGTGATGGGTATTAAAGAGGGCACGTTCTGCATGGAGCACTGGGTGTTATGCACAAACAATGAATCATGGAACACTACATCAAAAACTAATGATGTAGGGCGCCTGGGTGGCTCAGTTGGTTGGGCGACTGCCTTCGGCTCAGGTCATGATCCCGGAGTCCTGGGATCGAGTCCCGCATCGGGCTCCCAGCTCGGCGGGGAGCCTGCTTCTCCCTCTGACCCTATCCCCTCTCATGCTGTTTCTCTCTCTCTCTCTCTCTCTCTCAAATAAATAAATAAATAAAATCTTAAAAAAAAAAACAACTAATGATGTAATGTATGGTGATTAACATAACAATAAAAAAATTAAAAAAAAAAGAACCCTGTCATATTCCATTTGCTGGCCCTGGAAAGCTTGGTACTAAGGAGGCAAAGTAAAGAACTATGTGGACAGAAGACCGCCCCTATGTCCATTGACCCAGTTAAGATTGGAACCACCTACGGCTCTGCACTCATGGTCTGTCCCCTGGAGGGGGTTGGGTGACTCTAGCCAATGCTGGACATCCCCTCATGTCACTGGGTAATTTGTGGACTCTCTGGCTAGCTGTGTGGTATTCAGGGGAAACCTGCAGCTGGCTTTTCCTACAAATCATTCTCCAGGAGACTGAAGGGTGGGAATCCTAGCATCTACAACTTGAAGCCTCCTTTGTAGAAACTTCCTGTATCCTACCCACAGGGACCATGTTAGCAAGTTCAACCCTTGCTATATGGTGATCTCTTCTTTGCTGACTCAGGGGAAAACTGATTTGCTATAACACTTGGATAAAATGACCCTCATGACTGGCCCAATTAAAAGATGACCTTCAGCCTTTCTCCCCAAAGAGTGGACCAGCAGCATCAGACTCCTCTGGGGAGGGGCGGGGGAGATTGCTGGGAATGCAGACTCTCAGGCCTCACCCAGACCGACAGAATCAGAATCTGCATTTTCACAAGCCCCTCAGGTGATTCTCATGCACGAGAAGGTTTGAGAAGCTCTAATCTAAAGCATCTTGGCTGCACATTAAGTCATCTAGAGAGCTTTAAAAAAAATCCCAGTGCTCAAGCCATACCCTAGACCAGTGGGTTTCAACCATGTTGATTTTACCCAGCCCGGCCCCCACATTTGCCAAAGTCTGGGGCCAGTTTTGGTTGTTATGGCTGGGGTGCAGGTGCTTGGTATCCAGTGGGTAGAGGCCTGGCATCCAGTGGGTAGAGGCCAGAACTTCTTCCAGTGCACAGGACAGTCCCCCCAAACAGAATATTATCCAGCCTAAAATAACAGTAATACCAAGGTTGAGAAACTCTGCCCTGGAATTTCTGAGGACAGGGTATAGGCATCACAAATGATTTTTAATGTTCCTGATGTTAAGCATCCCCTGGGGTACTTGTTAATTTTTTTTTTTTTTAAGATTTTATTTATTTGACAGAGAGAGACACAGCGAGAGAGGGAACACAAGCAGGGGGAGTGGGAGAGGGAGAAGCAGGCTTCCCGCTGAGCAGGGAGCCCGATGCAGGGCTCGATCCCAGGACCCTGGGATTGTGACCTGAGCCGAAGGCAGACGCTTAATGACTGAGCCACCCAGGCGCCCCTGGGGTACTTGTTAATTATATAGCTCCCCATACCCTTCCAGAATGATTCTCCATCATTATTGGATCTGGGATAGGGCTGGGATTCACAGTTTTAACAAGTATCCCAGGGGATGCTTATCATCAGGTAAGTTTGGAAACATTAGCCCAGGGCCAGGAAGAGCACAGATGCCAGGTTACAAGTTAATTTAGGAAATATATCCTTAAAGATGTACTAAAGTGGAATGCAGGATGGAGATATGACTTGGGACCCAGTCATACATTCTCAGGAACCACGGAGTAAGGGAAAACTGCATCCTCTACCCCTGCTCCATCCTGATTTCCAGTCTGAGCGGTGTGTGTGTGTGTGTGTTTCACCTAGAAATGGATTCAGAGGCATTGGGGACATGAGAGAGACCAAAACAGTACAGTGTCTTAAGTGTTCACAGCCTTGCCCTCTCCAAGGCCTTCTGGGAGGATCCTGTAAATCATCCACCTTGTTCCTGGCCTTGTTGAGCTGATTAAGGTAAACAAGGAGGAGGCTCAGCAGGAGCCTGGAGAGTTGTTATACTGATTTGATTTACCAAGAGAGGGCGATAGTGAGAGATAGTAGTGATTTTTCAGTGTGTATATTTTTTGGATTACAGACTGGAAGTTTTTTTTGAATGTAAAGTTGAAAATGGCCACAAGGTGGCCCTGTTATACTCAAACCAGCTCCCATGCAGGTGGACCATGGACTGGATTTACAGATCCAGGAGGGCCCAGTCACTCACAGCATGTTTGACGGGTAGCAGTTGGGTTGGTTGGGGAAGGGGGAATGATGAAGGAGAAGGGTAACAGAGTGCATGTGTGAGACATCTATATGGACTGTATATACTTGCTTCCCTTGGTCTGGAGCAGTTCCTGCTTTGATATCCATGACTTTCCCGTTTCTGAGAACCCTTTTACATTTGAAGATGAAGGCTGTCAGTGAGGTTACGTACCCCACCACACCACACTCAAGGCACCTCCACACACAAGAATCTGGAATACTGGGAGCGGCTGGCTCTTGACTGAAAAGACAAACAGAGGGAATTCTGGGTGGCTCAGTCAGTTAAGCGTCTGCCTTCGGCTCAGGTCATGATCCCAGGGTCCTGGGATCGAGCCCCGCATCGGGCTCCCTGCTCAGCGGAAAGCCTGCTTCTCCCTCTCCCTCTGCCGCTCCCCCAACTTGTGCTCTCTCTCTGTCTCTTTCTTCCTCCCTCCCTCTCTCTCTCTGATAAATAAATAAATAAAATCTTAAAAAAAAAAAAGACAAACAGAGATAACTGTTCATTCTAGGATCCTGACACCTTGATGTTGTCGCCATCCTAGGGAGTTTTCACTTCAATGACTCCCTGATTGTTTAGGTTGAAGTAGAACTTCTAGGGCTTCTACAAGCCCTTAACCTGGATCAGAGAGGGATGTTAATAAAAGACAGCCCTGAAGATGATGTGACCTTCTAATACCCAGTGACGCCATTTGGAGCACGTCCTTGGCCTTCCAATAGCTGATACATAGGAAACAGCATGACCTTTGGGCACTGGGATCCTACTGCTTATCTTGAGGACATCCTGAAACGTGTTTTGGACCTGCACTTGACCCAAGCACTGGTCAGGGGAATCATGAACTGAGCAGAACAGCAGAAATCCTGAGAACTTAATTTTCTGAGGTATAGATGATGAGTGTCTGACAGATCTGTCTAGACAAGACATCTGTTCAGTCTTGCTCAAGGAGTTGGCTTTCTCGAACTGGAAGTCCCCAGTCCCTCCTTCTGCTCATGTCTACTCTCTGAAGTTCATCTCCCGATCTTCCATAGTCTCTGACCCTAGAATGGACTCTCTAAAAGGAAGGCATGTTGCAGGATTTACTTCCATTTGACCCTGAACCTTACCAAACAACCTACCGACTGTTAAGACTGATGTCTAATTCCCCTGTGTGGTAGACAAGAGATGCGCCTGATCACCAGATCCCCCCTCAAGGAAGGATTTGCCTCTAACCATCAGCAACTTCAGGGTCTGCCACTGCAGAAGGGCCCTCTCACCCAATATCTCTGGTGATGGAGAGAGGTGGAGATATAAGGGGATATGAAGGCCTGGAACATGGACACTCCCACAGGAAGTCCTTGATCCCCACCTCCATTGCAGTTTGACTTTTTTCTCTGCCTGATCCTGTGTCCCCATCCCTGCCTTTTGCAGGTGTTGATCCCTAATAAAAAACTTTCACCTTGAATTGCATCTCAACATCTCCTTCTGGAGAACCCAACCTGAAATACATGACGTGGGCCCCATATTGCTAGGAGGGGGTGTGTGCCCCTGTGCTTCCTTTTTGAGAAAGCTGGTCCTAGTGGATGTCCATTTCCAAGCACAGAGGTGGTAGCTTCTGGTGATCAAGGCTATTTTGTGAGGGGAAGGCATTTTCTTATCATGGCGATGTTCAGGGGGAGTGTGGTTTGATGATTGCAGCTGGACCAGCCAAGGCAAACCCAGAGGCCCCCTTGGTTATTCCTAGTGCAAAAATATCCCAGAATTGAGCTAGGGGTCATCTCTGACCCTCCTTCTTTTTCTTTTTCTTCTTTTTCTTTTGGTCCTGTTTCTGCCCTTTGTAATTTTCCTGGCCTGTATCCTATTTCCTCTTCCTTCTGTGAGCAGTGTGTGTGTGTGTGTGTGTGTGTGTGTGTGTGTGATTTCAATTTGCAATTTCAACATGGGATGAGGAATTTTCAAGTAAATCTGGGCTTAGTGAGACAAATTAAAATCCAATTAAAGAAATAAAATCGTGAACGGTGAAGTACCCATGAGATGTCTTTGGGGGTGGGGGTGGGGGTCGGTTTGAGCCCAGAGAGGCGCTGAAAATCCCCCGCAGGGGCTGAACTCCATAGTGCAAGCTTGGATGGCAAAGCCAAGGATGGGGCGATTACAGGTGAGAGTCCGTGACGGCACCGTAGAGAAGACGAGAGGAATGGGTTGCAGGGGAAATTCATTTGATTAAAAAGCAGCTTAGCCTCTTGAAGAAGGCCAATTTGAAATAAAGAAGAAAGCAAAGCAAGGAAAGAAAGAAATGAAGGAAGAAAGAGAACTATAAAGTTGCCATAAAACTTGCTATGAGGCAAATGGCAGAGGGAATGTGTAAGTGAAAGTTCTTGTTTGTACGTCCCCCAGGAGCTCTTCGGGGACTTGAGATCCTGCCCTGTTCTAGGTGCTGTGCGAGGTGTTAGAGATACAGCTGCTACTGATCTGTCCGCACGGGCTTGCATGCTGATGGGAGAAATGCCTTCACTCCCTGCTCCCAAAGCGGTGAGCCCCGACTGGCTCAGGCCACACTCTCTGTGACGAGCAGGTGGACCCCCAAGTATCTGCTGGCAGGAGCTGCTGCAGGTCGGAGACAGAATGACACAGAGAAGCAGGACTCGACTATGGCGTGGCGAAGGAGGCATTCAGCTCAGGTGCCAAAAAACCCAAGAATCAAGATAAATAACATTCTAATGCAATGTTTTTTTTTATTTTTTTAAAGATTTTATTTATTTGACAGAGAGAGAGAGAGAGAGCACAAGCAGGGGGAGTGGCAGGCAGAGGGAGAGGGAGAAGCAGACTCCCTGCTGAGCAGAGAGCCCAAAGTGGGGCTCGATCCTAGGACCCTGGGGTCGTGACCTCAGCCGAAGGCAAACGCTTAACCAACTGAGCCACCCAGGCACCCCCTAATGCCAAATTTTAAAACATCAAAATCAATGCAAAAATAAATCAAAATATCAAAATATCACAATTTTACATGAAGACAGGATCAGCATTCCTGATTTGTGCTTTACCTCAGGCTTTAATGTAGCTTGGCAAGGCACTGTTACTGAACTTGTCTTTGTTTAGAATGTTGGTATTTTGTTCATCTTGACATTTTTTGCATGCAATTTGATTTTTTAACATATTGCATTAAAATATTATTTATCTCGATTCCCAAGTGTTTTGGTACCCCCTTAAAATTTGCACCCAAGGCCGGTCCCAGCCCCTTGTGGTAGATAGATGGTGTTTGACCCCAGCGTGGCTCCCTGGACCCATTCTGAGCCTTCTGGAATGAGAAAAGCGATCAGTTCAAGGTGAAAGGACTGTTTTTACTAGGATCTCATGGGATTTGGAAACCAGAGAGACTTTACACCCAGTGATAAGGTGTGACAGAGCTTCGGGCAAGGGGCATTTCCCCTTTCTTGAGGGAGCCAGGGTGACTCGGTGTGCTAAGAACTGAAGGGTATGCAACAGGTGGGGGGTTGGCAGCTCTGGGAGGGTGCCCTCCTTGAAGCACACCCCTCACACGATGTGTGGTTTACCTTTTTAATTGTAGTTCCTGACACCTCACAGGCACTCTGTGTCCATCGAGTGAAAGGATGAAGGCGATCTGTGGTGCGTACTGTGGCGTGATGAGACCCCCTGGTACCCCAGGAGGAGACTCTGAAGAGATCGGCTGTCTGCAGCAATATGGTATCACCCCGCCCCCAAAGTGCAAGGAATACTCTCCCACCTTAAAAATGTTATATCTAGGGGCGCCTGGGTGGTTCAGTTGTCGGGTGTCTGCCTTCAGCTCAGGTCATGATCCCAGGGTCCTGGGATCAAGTCCTACGTCGGGCTCCCTGCTCGGCGGGGAGCCTGCTTCTCTCTCCCCCTGCTTGTGCTCTCTGTCAAATAAATAAATAAAATCTTTAAAAACAAACCTTTAAAAAATTTATATCTATAATATAAAAGTCACCATTTTAACCATTTTTAAATGTACCGTTCTGTGGCATTAAGTACATGCACACTGTTTGTACAACTTGTCACCACCCTCCTGTCCAGAACTTTTTCATTTACCCCAACTGACTTTCTATGCTCATTAAGCACTACCTCCCCTCCCCCCGCCCCCAGCAACCACTGTCCTACTTCCTGTCTCTACGAATTTGACCCCTCTGGGAACCTCATATAAGCACAATCGTACAGTACTTGCCTTTTGTGACCTGACCACTTTACTTAGCATAATGCGTTCAACGTTCATCCATGGAGTAGCAGGTGTCAGAATTTCCTTCCTTTTTTTTTTTTTTTAAAGATTTTCTTTATTTATTTGACAGAGAGAGACACAGAGAGAGAGGGAACACAAGCAGGGGGAGTGGGAGAGGGAGAAGCAGGCTTTCCGCTGAGCAGGGAGCCCGATGCGCGGTTCAATCCCAGAACCCTGGGACCATGACCTGAGCCGAAGGCAGATGCTTAACAACTGAGCCACCCAGGTGCCCCAGAATTTCCTTCCTTTTTAAGGCTGAACAATATTCCACCGAATGTGTATACCACATTTTGTTTATCTACTCATATCCTGATGGACATGTGGGATGCTTGCACCTTTTGGCTACTGTGAATAATGCTGCTTTGAACAAACTCTCCCACTTTTTTTTTTTTTAAGTAGGCTCAATGCCCAGCGTGGAGCCCAGGGTGGGCCTTGAACTCAGGACCCTGAGATCAAGACCTGAGCTGAGATCAAGAGTCGGATGCTTAACCGACTGAGCCACCCAGGCGCACCTAAACTCTCCCACTTCTTCCACTTAGAGAAATAAAAAGGAAAGCCGCCCCCGCAAGGCTGTACCTGTCTGTGCTGATTCTATTTTACTCTCGGTTGCAGGTTTGGGCTCCTGGACAGAGGCAGCCAGTTGGCTTTAGACCCTTGGAATACCCACCGTGTTTGTAGGCACTTCATTTGGAGTTGCAGATGCAACATCGACCAAGACACGCCCCTCCCCTCCGAGAACTTGGTTTAATGCAGGGGCAGATTCATCAACAAATGACTCTGCTTGGGTCTTGTTTCGGTGAGAGAAGAGAATTGCTTCTGTTTATTCTTTCGGTTCTTGAATGAGTAGGTAACTCCTGGAAAAGGAGAAGGTTTAGCTAAAGTGGAAATTATAAGAAATGTGGAGTCGTGATCAATATTCTTTTTTGAATTCTGAGGCACGATACTGGGGCCCCTAGTGCTGGGAACAGAAGGTTCTAACATTGTGACCCCTGTTCGGCTCTCCCCACCTGGGGGTTCCCAAGCCAGGGAGACAAGGGGGCTGCTTAGCAGGGAATTCTGCCCATGCGTCATGCCCCCGTTCTCACTCATAGACACACACACCTGTTCCCTGGAGGGAGACGAGCTTCAGAAAGTCCTTGAAACCAGGAGTCTGTTGGCCGATTTCATGGGAACGCTTCATGGCCGACGGAAAACCATCCAGCCTATTAGAAGTCATATACCCTCTTTAATGTGGATGATAAAACTTTAATTAAAGTGGTGATTAGAAACAGAGTGATAATGGCCACTAATAAAGTAGTTCATAGGGATCAATAGCTTTACAAAGAGCAGTCCATCCAATTGCTGGGGGGGCCATGAGCTCTGGGCAGGGTAAAAGGATTAGGGGAAGGGTTTACTGGAATAGAGAGATAACATAAAAGGCAATTTATAATGTGTGACTCCAAGCAATGAGCTAGGGAAATGGAAAGCTGTGATGTGGATGGAATTCACTGCACCTTTGCATTATGAATGAGCTTTACAAGATTGCAGGCTCGAGCAAGGATTTGGTTACTTGTGTACAAATGAGCAGTATCTGCATTGTTTCTCTTTTTTGTTGTGGTCCATGTGTCTTAGGGTGAAGGGAGGCAGGACAAGCAAAACCACATCTGAGAAAGCCTTTAGCCGGGCGCCTGGGTGGCTCAGTTGGTTAAGCGACTGCCTTCAGCTCAGGTCATGATCCTGGAGTCCCGGGATCGAGTCCCGCATCGGGCTCCCTGCTCGGCAGGGAGTCTGCTTCTCCCTCTGACCCTCCCTGCTCTCATGCTCTCTCTCTCTCATTCTCTCTCTCAAATAAATAAAATCTTAAAAAAAAAAAAAAAAAAAGAAAGCCTTTAGCCATTGATGCTGTACTAATAATGGTAATAGTAATAAAGGCCAGAGTCATAACAATAACAATAATAATAACAATGATAATAATAATACAGTGGTAATGAGCACTTCAGTGCCAAGCACTTTCATATTTCATCTTTAATCCCAGTGTCTCTCCTGCCAGGTGAAGGGTAAAAACCCTCTCTTTACCAAATGACGCAGAGGCCATATGTTGAGAAACTGGGTTGGAAAGGGAATCCAGGGAAGGTTTTCCGGAGGGTGAAGTTTTCATTTAGGATCTGCAAGGCACGAGAGGGAACATGAAGAGGGCATTCTACATTGGGAAGAATTTTCGGGAAGTGTCCTCTTACCTTCTCCCGCGCCTCCCAACCCAGTCCCTCCTACTATAAATGCAGCGTGGGACATGGCAGTGTCTGGTATCTGGAATCGGGCAGATGTGAGGTCAGATACCAGCGCTGACACTCCATGGCTACTAGACCCTGGGGAGGCAGTAGACTATTCAAGCCTCGGTATTGCCATCTGTAAAATGGGGCTAATATTTATCCCATGGGATTCTTGTGAGGATCAAAGCAGAATTTAATGAGAGATACTGATAAAGCATCTAGCGGATAAAAGGGGCTGTTGGTTTTCCACTTCGGCTGGAGCAGAGGGCTGTGTCCCCGAGCTCCGTGAATGTGGCGGGGCCGCTGGGCTGTGGTGACTGAGGTCTTTATGGCTTGAAGTAGCCCTTTTACTGTCCAGCTGCTCTTTGTCCCTCTGTCATTGTTTTATTGCTCACTAATACTTACTACTCTTAGAAATTTTCCTGTTTCTATCCCTGTATCTTTATTGTCCCTACCTTCCCTTTGCAAATTAAGCTTTCAGAACAAACTTGTCAGTTTTGCTGGGGAAGTGTCCTTAACCTAGTTTAAGACTAATACTTCTACTTGAACCCTGGATCCTGTCCTCTCTCGGCCCCTCAGGGACTTGGCTCCAGGACGGTCTTTTCTTTTTCGGTAATCGATTTCTCCCTCATTGCGGGGTTATATCCACCACCACATAAACATATCATGTCACTCATCTTTTTTTCCCCAAAGATTTTATTTATTTATTTCAGAAAGAGAGAGCACAAATGTGGCGGGAGCGGCAGAGGGAGGAGAAGCAGGCTCCCCACTGAGCAGGGAGCCTGATGTGGGGCTCGATCCCAGGACCCCGGGATCATGACCCGAGCTGAAGGCAGATGCTTAACCGACTGAGCCACTCAGGTGCCCCAATGTCACTCATCTTTAAAACAAAAGTCAATACCCTCCATTGACACCCCACATCTCCCTCCAGCTATCACCCCATTTCTCTGCTTCTCTTTGTAAGAAAACAGAGCGTCCATCCTCAGTCTCCAGCTCATCACCTCCCACTTTCTCCTCATTGCCCCTCATTTGGGTGGTCATCTCTACTTCTCCATGGATGCTCCCTTTCACAAGGTCATTAGTGACCCCATCTGGTGAAAACCAGTGGTCACGTCTCAGAGACAACGTTATTGGGCCTGGCAGCAGCATCTGACGGGGCTAACCAGTTCCTGCGGGCCTCTGTGTGACCCCCACCCCAGCTTCTCCTCTTTCTCCCCTCCCCTTCCCCAATGGGCTCTCCATGCCCTGGCTTCTGACCTCAGTGGGCTTCCTCTCTATCTACACCCATCTCTGGTGATCTTCTCCCTCCATGCTGTGCATGCTGAGGTATTGTCACGGAACCCTCCCAGGAGCATAAGCATATCTGTCTAAGTGCCTCCTCCTTGGCATCTCCTCTTGGATGTCCAATTGTCATGACCGGGGAAATGCGGCCAAATGCAACTCCTGTTGACTTTCCCCCAACTCCATCCTGACCCAGCTCTCTCAGTCTTGGGAAGGAGTTCTTCATCCATCTCATTGCTCAGGTACTCATAGAAAACGTGGGGTTTTCTATTCTCTCTCTTCACACACTCACAAATGCAATCCATTACTACATCCCATGGACTCCGTGTTCATGTTTTTCCATTTCCATTGCTCCTACCCAGGAGAAATCATTACCATTTCTTGCTAGACTCTTGCAGAAACTTCTTCTTTTTTTTATTTGAACATTTTTAAAAGATTTATTTATTTATTTGAGAGAGAGAGAGAGAGAGAAAGAGAGCACGCATGAACACATGGGGGGAGGGGCAGAGGGAGAGGGAGAAGCAGACTGGGGAAGCTGATGCAGAGCTCCATTCCAGGACCCAGAGATCATGACCTGAGCCCAGATCAAGAGCTGGCCACTTAACCGACTGAGCCACCCAGGAGCCCCTCTTGCAGCAACTTCTTAATGGGTCTGTCTGTTTCTACCTCTGTCTCCACCCTCTCCTCTCCGCCCCTCCCCCATCCATTTTCCATATGGCAGCCAGAATAATCTTTCCAAAGTAGGCATTGGACCATGACACTTTCCTGCTTAAAACCCTTGAATGGTGTCCATTTCATTTCGGAATCTCACACTTATACACACATGCACATGCAAGCACATACGCACATTCTGTTCTATGACCTTCAAGACCCTATAGGATTTGGCTCTCACCTACCTCTCTAGTATTTTCTGTGTCTCTTTTGTCCTTATTCATCCACAGTGGCTTTCTTTCTGGCCATTTAACATGCTGAGTTCTTTCCTGCCTTTGTTGAGAGATACTTGCTGCACCCCCTCTAGAATACTCTTCCCCCAGGCCTTTCCACAAATCCCTTTCCCCTCCCTCAGCTCCTAATCCAAATGTTCCCTCCTTAGAGGGACCTTTTCCATCAACCCTGGTTAACCCCTTCTTTTTCCAGTCTACCTTATCTTTACCTTATTACTCTTTTTTGTTTTTTTAAAAGATTTTATTTATTTATTTGACAGAGACAGCGAGAGTGGACAAGCAGGGGGAGCAGTAGAAGGAGAGGGAGAAGCAGGCTTCCCGCTGAGCAAGGAGCCCGATGTGGGGCTCAATCCCAGGACCCTGGGATCATGACCTGAGCCGAAGGCAGACGCTTAACCATCTGAGCCACCCAGGCGCCCCTGTTTTATTTTCTTGATTGCACTTAGCACCTGAAAGTATTTCATTCGTTCATTTTCCCTTGTTCGATGGTTGCCTTCTTCCACTAAAATATGTATTTTTGGGAGGCTGTATCCGCAGGTTCTGGGATAATTAACCCCCTGCACATAGTAGGAGCACAGGGAATGTTTGTGGAATGAATAAACAAAGGCTATTTGAAGAGCCTGTTTACCCTGCGATGTAATGTCAGATTCCTATTCACCTCTAACTATTCCCCTTGACTCTCCATGCTTTTCCTGCCCTCCCTTTATTCATTGAATACAAATTTCATAAGGATTTGGACCACAACACAGAAAGGCTTGGGAGGAAACACTGCATAATCCAGTGATTTTAAGAGTCCCTAACTTCTAATTAGCATGGTGCACGGCAATGGTGCTAAATGAACTGTAATAGTCTTATCAGGTCAAAACCCAGCTTTGTAGGGCAGCCCCAAATAGAGGCTGTGCTCTTTTTGTCTGTAGCAGGGCAGTCCATGGAGGTCTCTAAAGGTGTATCAAGGTTTAATAGGCAAATAACGTACTTGGTAGAATTGTGCAGTGAGAGAGACACTTGCAAACTCTCTGGGGTGGGGCTTCCGGATATTGAAGTCTCTTTCAGGTGCATTTGGGGCCTGGCTGGATGGTTTCAATTAGAATTCAATTAGCATCAATCAAGGCGAACTCCAGGGGCAGCCAATGCATCGCAAGTGCCCCAGGCCCCAGGGCAGTTCTGAAACGAAGCTCAATGTAACCACAGGCACGAAGAGGAAGTGTCTCTCAGTTCTGTTCAGCGTGGAGCTAGGAACCCTTAACCATCATAACTCATGGCCCTTGGGGGACCAGCTGGCCTGTCCCTCCCTGGCCACACTATCTATACGACTCTCTTCTGGCCCTTTGGATGGTTGGGCCTGCTCGGATTACACAGTCTACGGCGTGTAAAAGTGTGCTTCTAGCACCTTCTCACATTCACAGCCATACTTCTAAACCATTTGTGGGAATGCATCCCGTAACAACTCGTTGTCAGTCACTTCCCTGGCTTCTGGCTTGAATATTGCCTCATTCTGAGATTTGACTTGGAAATTGCTTCTCACAGCTTTTGGGATCCAATGTTTCTGGGCTTTTCTTTGTGTAATCCTTAATAAACAGCTCTAACTATATGTATGTGTGTGTGTATGACTATCAGGGCAGGGTGATTTTGAGAGAGAAGCCTAATCCGTCTGCTCAAGTGGGAACTTTGGCTCCAGGGAGCATGTTGCCGGGAGTACTGTTTCCCTGGGGATTTTGGAGACCTCAGGGATATTAGAGAAGGGTACTTTGAAACTGATGGCTGAAACTTGAGAAGCCAACACCGAGTCTCACCAACAAAGAGAGGGGGACAAACTACATTACCCAGTGTTGGGGGAAGTTCTTGGTATAGGTTAGAAGTCCCCCTTGCAGGTGAGTCTTCTCTTTCTTGAGACACAAACTGATTACTAACAAGGACAGAGACTTTGCGCACAGCATTGACAGTGATGCTCAAATATCCTGCAACCCAGCTTCAGAGGGAAACTTGTCTTGGGTTTCTTAGTGAAGAACAGACCCAATGGGGCCCCCTTCTTGGGAATGGAGTACCATTGTCCTAATCCTGGTGGAGAGAGGGCTCTCCCTCCACCATCTCTGTGAGAACATCGAAATGGTAGGTCAACAGCTGGGGCAAAGGATTTCTTGGTGTAAGTATTAGCAGCAGCTTTTGGTGAAAATACCTTTCAGCAGAACAGAGAGGGGCACCCATAGTACCAGGCAGAAGATTTTATTGGCCAGGAGGGGATGCTATCTTCCCAGAACCTGCTAGATGAAAAGCTCCCAGAGCTTGAACAAGGTGACTGTTTAAGGCCCTTATGGTTTAAGGCTCTTTTTTTTTTTTTTTTTTTTTTTCCACCCCCTTCACCATAGTTTTGGTGGATTTCTTCAGCAGGTTTGGCATCATAGTTAGTGATATACATTGTGCCTTTTTTTTTTTTTTTTAAAGATTTTTTATTTATTTATTTGAGAGAGAGAGAATGAGAGAGAGCAAGCACATGAGAGGGGGAGGGTCAGAGGGAGAAGCAGACTCCTGCTGAGCAGGGAGCCCGATGCGGGACTCGATCCCGGGACTCCAGGATCATGACCTGAGCCGAAGGCAGTGGCTTAACCGACTGAGCCACCCAGGCGCCCAATATACATTGTGCCTTTGCTCTGGGTGGAGAACTCTGGGTCCTGCACAGTTGCTTATGTTCAGAAAGGCAGCAAACAATAAATACGTGTTAAATGCACGTCAAAGGCTTTATGCCCAGGCTTTTCCCAGTGCTTGCAGCATGTGCAAAAATGCCAGCTATATATCTTGGAACAGAGAGTCGGCTCCTGAAAGAGAGGTAGAAAGCGAGGCTTAGCCATTGAAGAGGAAATGTCAAGCCGGGCAGGGCAGGCCCGAAGGATCCGTGTTCTCACTGGTGTAATTGTCCAGATTGGAGCCCTTGGCTGCCAGCCTGGCCCAGCCGTCAGGTGACGGGGAACAGCGCTCTTGACCTTTCAGTTCCGCAGCCGGGCCCTCTGCCCGAAGAACCAGCAAACCTCATCCGCTCCCTGAGCTGAAGCAGTGGAGGGAACCTGTGGGGCCCGGAATTTCTCTCTCGGGGGTGTGAGTGCAGCCTCCAGGAAATCACATGCCCTCCTCAGGGACAGTCGTCTTCTCTCCTGAAGCCACCCAGACCTCCCGTTCCAGAGCAGAGAGGGCCCACCCTACCCCAGCCCAGGGCCCCATGTGGTCCTTAGTGAGCGTCAGTAGTTTCATTGAATTTTCTTCACCTCTGATTGGATAAAATGTGTGTGAGGAGCACCAGCTCGAGGTCTGGGGGACTGGGATTTGAATCCTAACTGCCACGCGATAGCGGAATGATGTGAGCACATAGCACTCTGAGCTTCTGTTTTCCCGCCTGTAAAATGGGGAGAAACAGTGCAGGGAAAGCTCGTTGGTCATCATGGGAGGAGGAGGACGAAGTGCTGCTCCCTTTCCCCCCTTATGTGGTTTCTTTATTGTTACCAGAATTGGCTCTTGACCAAATAAATGGTAAGGCCGCCATGTTGGCAGGCCTCTGCCTTCTTGCTGACAGGTTCTATACTCCATGTTGTTTTCTGCCTTTCCAGGTAATTCTCTGGTTTTTGGCTTCTTCTGTGGAGCTTTCCTGCCCCACTGCCCCTCATCAAAGCCGAACCATCATATTTTGCGTTCTCTCAGGACCTTGGTCAAGAAAGGAAATTGTCATCCCATGTCTCTTTTTATTACATTTCCTAAAAGGGAGTGAGGGCTTCGGTCTTGAGGCTAATAGGGAAGAGCCACCCACTGAAGACTCCGTTGGCTTGTGGGTGGCTCTGAGCCCACTGACGATCAGGCAGGATATGCCCAGGGGCTGGGGCCTCCGGCATTCGGAGGCTCCACCTTCCCCTAATCTCAGCATCATTGCTCATTCTTCATGGTTATTTCTGCCGTGGTTTCCTGATCATGTCTATTGTTATACTCTGGGGCTAGAGTCTGGTTCTGAATTCCAGTTTTTAAACAGGGGTTTTGATCCCCTTCCAGATCTTGCCAACCCATCCCCTGGAAGTCAGGTTCTCTTCGCAATAATTTCTCACCATCAGACGGGTTCTGTTCTTATGGGGCCCATTGCCGGGCTCTGCGTAGAGCTGCTGTCCCTTTCCTCCTGCTGCCAGTCCCCCACTCTGGGTTTGACTCCCTTGCACTGCAGCTGCAGGCCATTCAAGCCGGAGACCACCACATCTTGCTGGATCATGGCTTTGGACTGATGGTTTCCCCTTCAGCGGCCAGCTCTCCTGCTGAGTCACTTTCAGCTCGAGACCCTTTTCCTCTGGGCTCCTCCCCTGGCCCGCACAGCCCTGGGGCTAAGGGCCAGAGTGCTTCGTGCTCCCGCCTCCTGCTTAAGCTCATAAACAAATCCCACCAATAGCACTGATTTATGATTTATGTCCACCCTTTTCTCCACATACTTTCAAAGGTATTTCAGGCCGCTTTCAGGAAACAATACTTAAAACTGGTCTATACAAGACAGAATCACCAAATGGAAGAGAGGGATTGGAATGATGCTAGAAGCCTAGATTAAGGATATTTCTGTCTTTGAGAACCACATTTTCAACTGGATTTTCTAGCAGCCAAAGCGAAAAGGAAAATAGAATAAGTTGTATGGTCCCATTTTCTGGTTAATGGTGGTGCACTAAGCTCTTGCTGAATATCACTTCATTTTATATCTTTAGGCTAATACAGTGCTTTGTTTCAGTTAGAATTTCCTGGACATTCTTGAGGAATAATTTGGACGGCAAAGTTTTAAGCATCATGATAGATCAATTCAATTCAACCAACATTGATTTATTTTTTTAATTAAACAAGCTTCCTGAGCACCTAATTTATTAGCATGAAGCTTTATGGCATATGCTATGGGGGACAGAAAGATCCAGAACCTTTCCTCGAGGAGCTCACGGTGTAGAAAGGGGGATGAGAGGCACACCTATATGTCTACAAGACAAAGTAGAAAGTGATAAGAACTCTAAGAGGGGCAGGGACATGGTGCTGGGCAAGTCCAGAAAGGGGGTCAGGGGTCCAAAGTTTCATGGAGAAAGGTGATTGAGACAGTTAGGGTTTGTGCAAGTAGAGGTGGTGGGAGGGACAAATATAAGGAAAGGCCATTTGAAGTTGGAGGAACAGCGTGACTTGGGACACTGCTATAAAAATCATGGGGTTGGGCGCCTGGGTGGCTCAGTTGGTTAAGCGACTGCCTTTGGCTCAGGTCATGATCCTGGAGTCCCGGGATCGAGTCCCGCATTGGGCTCCCTGCTCAGCGGGGAGTCTGCTTCTCCCTCTGACCCTACCCCCTCTCATGCTCTCTCTCTCTATCTCATTCTCTCTCTCAAATAAATAAATAAAATCTTAAAAAAAAAAAAAAATCATGGGGTTGTGTTCAGGGAAAAGGCAGGGTCAGGGAACCCATGGCTATTTGATTGGATGCTAGAATGTCTGCTTGAAATCTATGAAGAGAGATCAAGGAGCACGAAGGCAGCCTGCCAGGATGTAATATAGAAGGCCTGGAATGCCATGCTGAGGAGTCAGCGAGAGGTAGCATGAAGTAGGTAGTCTAGGAACCCTCTTTCCTGAACTTGGGGTTTTATTCTGCAGGTGAAAGGAGCCGGTGGAGGGTTTTAAGCCAGCAAGTGATTCATCCAGAGTTGGGTGTTAAGCCAATTATTTTGTCAGTTGAACACTGGGCAAATTGAAGCCAAGGAGATGGGGGCGGTGGGGGAGGGTAGGGTGGGCAGGGAGAGCAGGGTTGAGGCCCCTGATCTAGTTCAGGTGGGAAGGAAACATAGAAGGAGCTGGAGCTGGGCAGTGAGGATGGCAGGGAGTTGGGTGGATTCAGGAGACATCACGGCTCAGTGTCTTTCCCTGAATTCTGATCAGTGATCTGATCAGTGTCTTAACTGAGCAAGACACAGTGTAATGAAGAGGCTGAGGAGGTGAGAGCCACATGGACAGCAGTTCAAATCCTACCTCCAGCACTCACCAGCGGTGTGATTTCGAGCAAACCACTTCATTTTTTTTTCTGAGTCTCATTCCTAACGTGAGGGTGAGAATACTGGCCTCACAAGGCTGTCATAAAGATTAGATGAGAGAACGAATGTGAAGCGCTTCCTATGATGCCTGGCCCAGAAGGCCCTAAATAAGGGCTTGTAACCAAAATTTATCTCTGCCCCCAGATGTTCTCCCAGATTGTGGTCTGCTCTGGTAACTTGCCCAGCTGCCTATAATTTGCTTGTTTCCCTGACCTTGGACTTTGCCTTTCCGTGTGATGTAGCCTACCTGTTCTTGGTCTCTGCTCTATGGGCTGATTCTGACCTGGGATACCTGGATGCATCTTTGCTCTTGATCTGAGTGCTGTCTTGTAAGTAGCCAGTAGGCACATGTGACTCCTGAGCCCTTGAAATGGGATGTAAGCATAAATACACATGGAATTTCAAAAATTTAGTTTGAAAAACCAAATGTAAAATCTCTTCTAAATTATTTTCTGATATTGATTACATACTGAAATGCTATTTTGAATTTATTGAGTTAAAGAAAATATATAAAATTAATTTGACCTGTTTCTTTTTTTGAAGTGGTGGCAATAAAGCTAAGGTTACTGGGGACTCACGATGTGCTCTGGACTGTTCTAGACTCGTCACATGGTTTGAGTCGTTAATCTTCACCACGTGCCGTAAGTTACTGTTATTAGCCTGACTTTACAGTTAAGAAAACTGAGGTTTGAAGAGTTTAGGGTAAATCTTTAAACACTTGTGTTTTTTACTTTTTAAAATCTGGCTCCTAGAAAAATTTAAATTATGTGTGCCTGTTCTGTTTTTGTATGGTCCATAAGCCAAGAAGGGGTTTTACATTTTTAAATGGCCAAAAAAAAAAAAAGAAAGAAAAGAAAAGAAAAGAAGACTGATATTTCAAGCTTCAGTGTTCCTAAATAAAGTTTTATTGAGACATGATCACACATAGTCATTTATACTGTGTGTGGCTGCTTTTGTGTTATAATTGCAGAATTGAATGGTGGCAACAAAGACTGTACAGCCCATGAAGCCTAAAATATATACCATCTGGCCCTTTACAGAAAAAGCTTGCCGATTCCCGCTCTAGATCGTTCTCCCGATTGTGGACCCTTCCTCCGTCCTGACCACTGGCCCCTGAATCCCGTCCTGGATTAGTATTCCTTCTCTATACCTTATCTGGATTCTAAACTTCCCCAGTTCCCACCATACTGCTCTTTGGCTCTGTACCCCTACTCTGCTTCTACACGTAACCCCGGTCTGGCCCAAGGTCACTCCCTCTCAGTCACTTGTAGTGGCTCACGCTGAGGTGACTTGTATGTGATTATGAAGTGAGCCATTCTGCCTCGGGCTTGTGTCCTTAATGGTGCCATCTTGGTGTTTTGCCTCATGTGGGTGGTGATTTGCCATAAAACAAGCCCAAATGCACTGAAAACACCAGCTTCTGAGGCTCACAAATCGCTACGGAAGACAGACAGACGGCAATGCCGCCATCACATGGGAGCAGCCATCTGCTGTCACCAGCGTGGAGGATGTCGCTCAGGAAGCAGAATGTGGAGAGCAGAACGAAAACATCTGTTTCCAGGCTTGAATGTGGTCCCTCCGAAGAGCACAAGACAGTAACAGCCAGCAAGAGGAGAGGCTCTGGGTCCCAGGAAAAGCTTCACAAAGGATCCTTCCTTCAACCTTTGTAGCCCATGACTACCATAAACTCTCTTTCTTTAAGTAAGCTTTATTATTATCATTACTATTATTTTTACTATAATAGAAATACATGGTCATTGTTTAAAAAAAAATAAGAAGGGGCCTCCAAGGATATCCATTAAACTTAGAATAATCTTCTTCCCCTGACTTACAAAGCCCTACATGATGTGACCCTACCCACATTTCTGTCCTTATTGTCTTCCACTCCTCTTCTTCCCACTGCACCCCAGCCCTAATGACCTTCTTTCTGTCCCTTGAACATACCATGTTTGATCCCATCTTCGGCTTTGCAGTCCCCTACCCTGCACATAGCTGACCCCTCCTTGACATTCAGATAGTGTCTCCTTAGAGGGGCCTTCCCTGGCTACCCAATTCACAACAGCTACCAACTTACAACATCTCCCTGTTTTCATTCTCGGCATTGCCTTTTTTCTACCTGATGTTCTTCTTGTGGTTGAATATATGTCATCATCCACCAGGGCGCCCATGTGAACTGGAACATTTCCAACTCATCCTAGCACATTCTTTGACTCCTAGATGGTATCAACAGATCTTCACTGAATGAATGAATAATTGAGATAGTCAGAAAGCCGTGCAGATCAAAATGCTGAGATTCCCATCCCCCCCCAAGGAAGAGAATAGAAGGTTCCTGTGCTTGCCTCGAGCTATAGAGAGGATACATCACAGAAATACTAGATGACTTCTCCTTGACCCGGATAATCTGAGTAAACAAGACCATCAGCTCCCACTACTGAAAGAAATGGACTCTGGTGAGACCCACAAGCACGGAGGAACCTCTGACACTCTTGTTGTTTGGGAGAATGTGGATTGCTTTGCTGAAGTGAAGAGAGGCAGCCATGGAAACAGTTTGCAGTTGCCTGGATGAGCAAGCCTGATAGACTTGGAACAGGGGAGGACATAGTAGATGCAGAGAGAAGTGTATGAACTTGTGGCATGCCTTGGATGAGAGTGAGAAGGACGGCTGACAAGACTGGATGTGGTATGAGAATAGTGAGGTCCGTCAAGAACAAAGACCTCATTTCGGTGTGATCTTCCTCCTACTTGTTGTTTCTTAACTCACCAACATAAAAAAATAATAACGGGTGAGATTTGTGATGAAGGTAATAAAGTAAAGTCATCTTTTAATCCCAATTCCTTTTTCCCCACGTTTGGGAACACAACCAAAAATAAACAAAAATTGTAAAGCTCTATCTCTGATGAAACAGAGCAATGGCCACAGCTCCCAGTTATGAACTATCAAGCATGCGTACCTTAAGTGGAACAATCTGGACCCAAACGAGAGGAGATGCTGCAATCTAATCTCTCCCTCGGATCTCAAGGAGGAAACAAATCTCCTAAAAAGTAAGAATCATGGTTTTGAGGGACATTTCTCTCATCATTTGACTGGAAAGACAATGTAAAATGAACTCAGCTCGGTTATAACCACAAGGGATGCTACATGTCAAGTGCAGTGGGACTAGAAGCTAAAAGGGTCCCGGGTCCTTTTTGACTTTCTTTACTAGCTGCATCAGCCCTGGATCGTCTTCCTCTGGGCTTTCTGTTACATGAAAACAATCAACTCTCTTGGGTTAAACCACCAATATTAGGTTTCTCTGAAATGCAGCATGTGGGGCAGTTGCCCACCTTGCAGCCCACATCCTGATGAGCATGGCTAACATGCTGCAGGTTGATCACAGGGTACCCTAGGCTTAGGCAAATATGAGGTCATCTAGATTCTGTTCCCTTAAACCATGTGACTCGTGGGCAGCTCCTGGGTGGTATAAACATGTGGCATCCCTCTCCTAATGATGGTAAAAATGCTTACTCTTACTTGACCCAGCCTTGTAACTTGCTTTCTTCTCTGTTCCTCATCTGCCTAAACTTCACCTTATGACTTCGTCTCTCTGCTTCCCACCCTGCGCTCACAGCTTGGGCCAGTGGTTCTCAATGGGAGATGATTTCGCCTCCTCTCTCCCAACCCCGGAGGACATCTGGCAACGTCTGGAGATATTTTTGGTTGTTGCAACTTGGAGGAAAGTGTTACTGGCATCCACTGGGCAGAGGACAGAGTTGCTGATACATACCCTCCAGTGCACAGAGCATCCTCCCACGGTGGTTAATTACCCAACCCAATATGTCACCGGGGCTGGATTGAGAAGCTCTGCCTTAGATCTAGCAACTGGTTATATCATTTTGGCTTAAGCCCTTGTCTATCTCTTAGCTTACACTCAACTCTGTCACCACTAACTCCTGGCTCTGAGGGATTCTACTACATGTAGCCCTGACCTGAGAATGCTACACTGTTTCGTCATTGTGTTCACTAACTTGGACCTTGAAAAAGGGACTCAGATAGGGATGAGGTGTGCCAGAGCGATTTATCTTGTTTTCCAAGCAAGCCCAGGGAGAAAGAGGCTAAGACAGAAGCATAGGGGGGTCCTGTTTAAGTCCTAGAGGTGAAATAAGATCTTGTCTATGTCAGGCGGAACTTGGAGGCCCAGTTACATGAAAGGATTGGGGGTGGGTAAATGGCTGTTAAAGCCAAACCATAAAGGGTAACTGATACAAAGTAGCATGCAAGGAACCAGTTAGGGGGACTTAATAGGAGACAAATGGAAGTGCAACATTCTCAAGCTATCACAGTGCACAGAAAGTGGAAAATGGTAGAAGGGAGAGCCCAGGAGATCGACAGAACAGAGGTGGCGGATGGGCCCGCAGAGGTCAGAGGTCTTTGAAATGGAGACAGAGCCTGTCCTAAAAAGCCTCTAACATTCTTCTAGGGTAGCAGAGAATAATCACTGGTTGTAGGGTAACACCTGTCCACGCCCGCAAGACCAGCGGTTCTCAACAAGGTCAAAAGGACTTTCATCTCATCTACCCAGATCTGCTCTATCATCTCCTTAGGTAAAATCTCTGAAATACTGCAAGCTGAGGAATCGTTTTGTTGTTAATTGGACATTTTTGTTTATAAAGAATTAACATGAGGCTGCAGAATGGTGGCAGAAGTTCTGGGCTTAAAGTCAAAAGACAGCGTTCTGTTGCTTCTAGTGAGTCACAGTCATTGGCCAAGCTTCAAGTTTTTTTGTTGTTTTTTTCTTTAAACCTAAAGAATTTTTTTTAAATTCTTTTTTATTGTTATGTTAATCACCATACATTACATCATTAGTTTTAGATATAGTGTTCCATGATTCATTGTTTGTGCATAACACCCAGTGCTCCATGCAGAACGTGCCCTCTTTAATACCCATCACCAGGCTAACCCATCCTCCCCCCCTCCCCTCTAGAACCCTTAGTTTGTTTCTCAGAGTCCATCGTCTCTCATGGTTCGTCTCCCCCCTCCGATTTCCCCCCTTCATTCTTCCCTTCCTGCTATCTTCTTTTTTTTTTCCTTAACATATATTGCTTTATTTGTTTCAGAGGTACAGATCTATGATTCAACAGTCTTGCACAATTTACAGCGCTCACCATAGCACATACCCTTCCCAGTGTCTATCACCCAGCCACCCCATCCCTCCCACCCCACCCCCCACTCCAGCAACCCTCAGTTTGTTTCCTGAGATTAAGAAATCCTCACATCAGTGAGTTCATATGATACATGTCTTTGTCTGATTGACTTATTTTGCTCAGCATAAACCCTCTAGTTCCATCCACGTCATTGCAAATGGCAAGATCTCATTCCTTTTGATGGCTGCATAATATTTCATATATATACCACATCTTCTTTATCCATTCATCTGTCGATGGACATCTTGGCTCTTTCCACAGTTTGGCTATTGTGGACATTGCTGCTATAAACATTGGGGTGCATGTACCCCTTCGGATCCCTACATTTGTATCTTTGGGGTAAATACCCAGTAGTGCAATTGCTGGATGGTATGGTAGCTCTATTTTCAACTTTTTGAGGAACCTCCATACTGTTTTCCAGAGTGGTTGCACCAGCTTGCCAAGCTTCAAGTTTTGAGTCTGCTAAATGGGTGTCATACACCCACACTGTCTTGTAAGTGATGACTCAGGGACCAAATGAGGTGACAGATTAGGAGAGCTTGGAAAATTAGGCACATGAATATTTAAGATGCTGTAGTATTACCCAACACACCAGCTATGAACTGCTAGTTTGAGAGGATTAGAATAAGATAAAGTACACATAAAGTTCAAACTGTACAGAATAGATTTTATTTCCTCATGATACGGGACATTTTTTGATATCATGGAGAGAAGGCAACCTTGGAGAGAAAGTAAACACAGGAATTCAAAGCCACTGTCCCGGGTTTGGGCTCTACAGGGAAAAATCTGGAGTTGACCTCCCATTTAGTGAGACACTTGAGATGTTCTAGACCATGTGGAAGTACAGGTCACAGAGGTAAGCATTTTGCCTAATAAAATGAGAGGATTTGGATGTCAGAAGGAATCCGAGAGGGAAGGGGGTATGGACACTAAGAAGTAAGAAGTCTTTGGGGAGAAAGGGGGCTGAACAGCCTGGTGAGAAGAAGCTTCTCATTGCTTTTGATCCTCAAACATGTTTATGACTTTCTCGAATGACTTGAGAAGGTTGTTGTCACGTTGGGGCAGACGGCGGGCATCACCACAGAAAAGGGGCCGAGTTCCAGATCTGCATCAGCGAGGGGCAGAGAAAAAAAAGGGCTGCTGTAGATGATGGGAGTGAAACCAGATTTTCATCTGGAGCCAGAATGCTGCACCATAATGGAGAGTGACCATCGGGGACTGTTTTGGTGTTAGCACTGAGAGTCCACATCCCAGAAAATCCCCTGGTCCCAGACAAATTGGGTTGATTGGGCACCTTCTAAGTGATGCTGGAATGAGGAAATTCAGGATTTTCAGGTAATTTAGGACGGTCATTGGACTCCCTCACCAGGCACGGATAGAGGAATGAGCCAATTAAAACATCTCTAAGGACAGGATGACATCTTGTTCCATATGTGTGCCTGAATGTTTGGGTTAGTAAAGACATTTGGTTGACAAAGGAGGCAGAAGAGAGAGCATGGTTCTTGCTGTTTTCTCTAATGTTTAATAAATTCCACTAATGCTGGAATTCCTGGGCTGTTGTTGCTTTGGTTCATCTTAAAAGAACATCTCAAGGCTCTTGCTTGTGAAGTTTGGGGTAAATGAAATAACAAGACTCTATAAACACTCATGAAAAAAACCCCAAACTGGAAACCCTCCATTTTATTTGGAAATCGACTGAGAGAAAGGCCGCCAAGAAAATAGAATCATACAAAGACCACCAATATACCCTTTTATCTAGATTGTTTACTGTTAACATCTTACCTCATTTTTTATTTTTAGATTTATTTATTTTAATTTGAGAGAGAGAGAGAGAGAATGAGTGGGAGAGGCAGAGAGAGAAGGAAGACAGAATCCCAAGCAGACTCCGTGCTGAGCATGGAGCCTGATGTGGGGCTCGATCCCATGACCCTGATATTATGACCTGAGCTGAAACCAAGAGTCTGATGCTCAACTAACTGTGCCACCTTGGGTGCCGCCCCCCATTTGTTTTATAATTTGGGCAATTCTCATTTTCTCTCCCTATTTCTCTCACACACACATGCACACACATAATTTTTTCTGAGCCATTCGATACTAGGTTGCACACATCATGCCTTTGTACCCCTAAATGCATTATCTCCTCAGAATAGAAATATTTGCTTATATGTCACCTTCAGTAATTGAACATCAATACAGTCCTTTCCTCTAATCTTCCACGTACATTCCAGTTTGGTCAATTGGCTCAATAATGTCCTGTGTAGCATCTCCCCTCTGTTCTTCCAGTTCAGGAACGGACGTAGGATCAAGTGTTTCATTTCGTTGTCACATCTTTTTTGTCTCCTTTAATCTAGAACATTTTGTAGCCGTTCTTGGTCACCTGTAATGTTTTTGAAGGTATAATCCTGTTTCTGTGTTTCAAAGAATGTTCCTCACTTGGGGGTTCGTCTGAGGTTTCTTCATGGTTTGATTGTGCACCCTGGTTTGCATGCTGCATATGGGATCCCGTGTCTGTCTCAGGCTTCACATCTGGAGGCACCCAGTGTCCACCTGCCCCTCATTGATGATGTTAGTTGTCACTATTCAGTCAAGGGGTTATCTGATTTCTATGCCATAGAGTTTTATGGTTTCCCACATATACATATATTCTTTTTTTTAAAAAAAAGATTTTATTTATTTATTTATTTATTTATTTACTTACTTACTAACTTACTTACTTATAGCATGGGAGCAGGGGGAGAGGCAGAGGGAGAGGGAGAAAGAATCTCAAGCAGACTCCTTGCTGAACTCAGAGCCTGACTCAGGGCTCGATCCCACGACCCTGAGCTGAAATCAAGAGTTGGGCACTTAACCGACTGACCCACCCAGGCGCTCCTCCAGCATATACATATATTCTTTTTTTTTTTTTTAATATTTTATTTATTTATTTGACAGAGAGAGAGACAGCGAGAGGGAACACAAGCAGGGGGAGTGGGAGAGGGAGAAGCAGGCTTCCCGCTGAGCAGAGAGCCCGATGTGGGGCTCGATCCCAGGACCCTGGGATCATGACCTGAGCCGAAGGCAGACGCTTAACGACTGAGCCACCCAGGCGCCCCATATACATATATTCTTAATCAATCCTACATGGAGATGTTAGCATCTCCCATGGTTTTCAGACCTGCACTTTCTTGGCAACCATGAGCAGGTAGAAGATGTTGTGACATGTTTTGGTTTCTATTTGCACTAAAGGAGCAAAGGAAGAAAAAAAGAAAGAGAGAGAGAGAGACAAATCCTGACACAGACTCTTAACTGTAGAGAACACACTGATAGTTACCAGAGGGGAGGTGGGTGGGGGGATGGGTGAAATAGGTGATGGGGATGAAGGAGCACCCCTGTGATGTGCACCAGATGGTGTGTGAAGTTGTTGAATCACTGTATTGTACACCTGAAACTAATATAACACTGTGGATTAACTATACTGGAATTAAAATAAAATAAAAAAAGTCTTAGTGTCTTCTTGTAAAATTCAGAGTGCAGGCGAGTCAGTCATGGCACTGCTGTTGTATTTTTGCTCTTTGCTTCTCACATGAGAAGTCAAGGAAAGAATTTTATATTAATTGAGAATGCTAGTGAGAGGAAAGAAGGGGTGTCCGTCAGTAATGGGCAAAAAAGCACTGGTTTCCAAGCAGCTGTAGTAATTCCAACTTGAAATGTGTTTGCTTTGGGGAAGTTTAAAGACAAGGTTGCTTTGGCACAATTTTTTCCTCTGTTTTTCTTTCTTCTGTGTTCATCATTAGATGTTGATATTGGAGCTTCCAGTAGAAAAGCATGTTTTAGGATACCTTTCCTTAACTTTTCTCAACATTTATCCTCCTTTTGTGGAAGGGTATTATAAAACCCCATGAGGGCTTAATTTTAGGTTTCCTGCCTTTCCCACTCTGTTTTTTTCATTTGTCTCTGTCGAGGGTAGAAAATGCTAGAAAAACATTGCTTTCAGATGAGAATAATGTAATTTTTTGGTGAAAAGTTTGGTTTTGCCAAGCTCCTTTGGAAACCATCCAATTGTCAATTAATGTAAGCACATCATGTAACTCCTCTAAACATTGCAGAGCTCCCAGACCTCAAAACCACAAGTCCATTATCTGCTATTACTCAACTGAAATCACAGGGAGCTCTGCATTGTACAAATCCTCTTGCAAAGTGTGTGTACATTTGGACGCTCCCAGATGGCTCTTCTGCTTGGTCCTGTCCTTCTGGCTACTTGGTCCCAGATAGCCCTATGGTTAAAGGAGCAGATTTCTATTTAGGGACTATAAAGATACATATAAGCTCACAGGAAATATAAGTATAGACACAAAACCCCACATTAGTCTTCCCATACTCTATACTGAACCAATATGGTGGTTAACTGGGAATTTTTTTGCTTATTAACACACCCAAGCTCGGTTTCTTCATCTTTTAATTACATATAAAACAGGCCAAAAAAAATTGCATCTTTTAGTATTTGTTACCGCAAACTTCTCCTAGGAAAACTTTGGTGCTTTCTGTTTGACTCCTTCCCGGTCTTCAAATGCCCATTTTCCTCCCATCCAGCTCTTAGCCAAGGTTCATCTGGGAGAGAAAGTAACAACATCAGGAGGACAGGAGGAGGGAGGGAAGGGAAGAACGCAGGTGGTATTGAGGTAGGCGGGACTTCTCACCCCTGCTGCTTGTTAGAATCTTCTTGGGAACTTTTTTTCAGAATTCTTGGGATATTTAAAGAATGTCAAGGCATGGGTCCCTAATTTAATTGGTCTGGGCACTGGCATTTTCATAAAACTGCCTTGGTGATTCAGTGGAGCAGCCGGAGTTGAGAACCACTGAGGTTGATTTTTGATAAATGAGAGGGTAGAAAGGAGGAAGTTTCCAGAGAAGCTGTGGCTTGTGAGAGAATTGGAAATCAGGATGATCAGGAGAGAGAGGCTTTTTAGAAGTGTTAAGAAGTCGTGCTGTGGATTATACATTGGATCTTTGTTTATTACTTTTTTTTTTATTAATTCTGTAAGTGTTTGGTAAAAATCCACCAGTGAAACCATCTGGTCCTGGGCTTTTCTGTGTTTGGAGATTTTTGATTACTGATTTCAGTCTTCTTACTAGTAATTGATTTGTGAAGATTTTCTATTTCTTCCTGAAAGTCTTTGTAGGTTCCATGTTTCTAAGAATTTTCCCACTTTTTTTCTAGGTTGTGCAGTTTGTATATAGTTGTTTATAGTAGCTTTTATGATCCTTCATATTTCTATGATATCACTTGAAATGTTACCTCTTTCATTTAAAATTTTGTTGATTTGGGTCCACTCTCTTTTTTTTTCTTGGTTAGTCTAGCTAAATATTTGTCATTTCTATTAATCTTTTCCAAGAATTAACTTATAGTTTTATTGATATTTTCTATTATTTTCCTGTTCTCTATTTCATTTATTAGTGCTCTAATCTTTATCATTTCCTTTCTTGTGCTAACTTTGAACTCAGTGTTTTCTTTTTCTAGTCCCTTGCAACATAGAGTTGGTTCTTTATCTGAGATTTTTCTTGGTTCATAATGTGGATGATTATTGCTATCAACTTACCTGTTACAAATGCTTTTTGCTACACCCCATAATTTTGGTATGCCATGTTCCCATTTTCATTTGTCTCAAGGTACTTTCATATTTTTGTCTTTGATCCATTGGTTGTTAAGGTGAGTGTTACTCAATTTCCATGTATTTATGCATTTTCTAGTTTTACTCCTATTGTTGATTTCCAGTTTCACACCACTGTGGTCAGAGAAGATACATGGTATGATTTTAATCATCTTGAATTTGCTAAGACTCCTTTTGTGGCCTAACGTATGGTCTATCCTAGAAAATGGACCATGTGCACCTGAGAAGAATGTGTGATTTTCTGTTATCATATAGGATGTTCTGTAGATGTTTGGTAGGTCCAGGATCTTTAATTTTTTCCTGAGAGATGTATGTAGAGATTAGAATTGCTTTTGGTTGCTGATCTGTGTTTCCTTGAAGACAATATCACACAATGGTAAGACTTTCCTTCTTTTGGCTTCAACAGTCCTCTTTACAGGATTTAAGATGGGTGTGTGTGTGAAAACCACAGAGCTCTCTAAGTATCTGTAAAGACCACACCCTCCCTCACCCTCTAACCCCATATATGAGCTCCTTGCCTGATCCCTTCAAAAGAAACCATTTGCAAGAAGAAGGATATAACAAGACCTGATTCTCTACCTCCCTATAAGCCAGTATTTTGCATATTTTAGGGTCATGAAATCAATTTACTGGCTTGTGACCCGCATATTGTATTTTTAATGAAAAAGAACAGACCAGAATATAAACAGAGTATGTGGCAGACAGTAAAGGCAGACATCATTTGTTAGTCTTCATCTCACTATGTGTCAATGAGAGTAGTACTTCTTATATTATAGTCTTATATTTCTTATATGAGATATTCTTTATTGTGAGTTTCAGTAAAAAAAAAAATTGAAAGCCACTGCTCTAAGTGACCACAAAGCCAACCGTATCATACCTTTATCTGTGTTTACTCCATAACTGGTAAGATTTCCAAGCTTCTCAGGTGGTCCTTTGTCACCTGGACTCATTCCCATGTGGGTCTGTACATTTCCCAATCTGACCCAATACACCACCTGTCTTGACTTCTCAGACTCTTCCACTCTGCCCTTGGAAACTCATGGGTTGGTCATTAGCAAAATTCCCAGTGTTCTCAAACTCTTTGGAAATTTCCTTCTTCTTGTTGCTGTATCTGAAAACTGATTCTTCTGTGAGGCCACTGATTCCCCATAGGCTCCCATGTGGTGGTTGTTTCTTTCCCTCACTTCCCACCTACCACTGCAGGTGGGGGTAGGTGTCCTTTCTGCTCCTCATCACCACTTCCAGATCACTGTTCCTTCTTCATCCCTAAAGAAGCCAGCTCCTTCAGACCATACTACCCAGTACCCTTTCTTGTTGCAGCTGTCTTCAGTCTTTATGGTTAAACTCATTCACTGAAAATCAACGAACCTAGTTTTGTATCTTTCTTTCCATCCCTAGTCCTGCCATCATTCTTGACACTTTCAAAATCCACATGGGTGACTCATCCATCTTCCTGGTCTCCCAGTTCCTTGACCTTCTCACCTCCATTGATTTTTTCCTTCACCACACTCAGCCGCAATCCCCACGGTCATATGTTAGACCTGCACTGTCCAACACTGTAGCTGCTAGTCACAGGTGATTATTTAACTTAACTTCACTGAAATAAAATAAAAAACTTAGACCCTCAGTAGAACTAGCTACATTTCAAGTGTCCAATAGCCATTTGCAGCTAGCAGCTACCATATTGGACTATACAGATACAGAATATTTCTATCACTGCAAAAAGCTCTATAGAATAGTACTGCACTAAGACCTTTTCATGACAATAACACGATTTCAAGCGTTATGCTTCCAGACCATCATCTTATGTAGTTGTAGCTCACTCCTTCAAGTACCTGACTGTGATAGCTCTTTGATTCTGGACCTTCAATCCACTGACCTCAGCACTTTTCACTGTCCATTAATTATCCTCGTCATATCCTCAGTTTCCCCCTTACCCAACTTAAACTTCATGGTCCATCATTTCAAGCCCTGGCATAAATCTTCAACTTTCTTGCTCCCATTTCCCTCTGTCCTTCTCAACTAGAAAAACACTGCCCCAGGTTAAATCTCTCCTCCTACACTGTATCTATACCCAAGGAGCAGAATCCAGCTTAAACATTTGAACTGTACTGATTCTTACTTGAATTTCATGACCATAAATCTCACATGGGCTCTCAGTACACCCAACTATATGTCACAAGTCAATTCACAAGTTCTAGGGTAACTAGGGGTCTGACTCTCAGCATTGGTGGGAGGACCCCTTTTCTCAGCTCTGGGGGTAGTAGTTACCCTTGAATTTGCTAAGACTCCTTTTGTGGCCTAACAAACATCTTCTATTTCTGTCTTCTGTAGAGTTCTCTTTGAACTCTTTCAGTAGTTAACCACTTTTTACTAGTTAATAATTATTAATGTTAAATTTTCCCTATCCTAATTATGGTGTGATTTCTGTCTCCTGATTATATCTCGAATGGTACAGCGGAATTGACACAAGGTGAGATAAATAGACCAAGAGAAGAGAATAGAGGGTGCCCGAGGGGACCCATGCCATTTGTAGACACTTGGTTTATGACAAAGTTGACCCTGCAGAGCAATGGTGAGAAAAATGGTCTTTTCTATAAATGGAGCTGCTCTCTGACCATGTCTCCTAACTACCCTTCCCCACTGTCTGTGTGGCAGCCTCTCTAGCCTCTTTGTTGCTTGTTAGACACAAAACTTCTGTGTTGCTATTCCCTTCCTTGGAATGTTCTTCCCTGGATATCTGCATGGCCTCATGTAACTCTATGCTCAAATCTCAGTCCCTCAGAGGGACTTTCCCTCTAAAATTGGGAAGTTCAGAATATCATTTCCAGCTATTCTTTAGTCCCTCACTTCATTCTATATTTTTTTCGTGGTTCTTCTTAGCTAAGTTTAAATATTTATGTTTGCTTATTGCTTGTCTCACTCTTAAAGTGTAAGATCCATCAAGAGATACTTTTTGTTTCTTTTCCTTTCTTTTCTTTTCCTTTCCTTTTTTTTCTTTTCTTTTCTTTCTCCTCCTCCTCCTTCTTCTTCTTTACTTCTGTATGCCCATCATTTAGAACAGAGTTTGCAATAAATATTTGTTGAATGAGCAAACGAATGAATGAATCATACTGACATGGGACCATGTGGGCCTAGGGTTTATTTGAGTTACATGCACATTTTTCTCTAAACTGATGTTTTAGCCTCACTCAAGGGAAAGCTCTGTTGTTTCCTGGCATCAGGCTCCTTCTCTAAGATTACCTGTCTTAAAGATTGACTGCCATTCTACTGAAGATTTTAAAACTGATGTTAAAAATGCAAATCAGATTATTTCACTTCCATGCTTAAATCCTCAAATGACTTCCCCTGGCATGTGGGATAAAATTCAAACTCCCTTTCCTGGTATACTGCTCTGGACACTATCTGTCCTCTTTCTGCTTTTCTGACCTCTCTTTTTTTTTTTTTAAGATTTTTATTTATTTATTTGTCAGAGAAAAAGAGAGAGCAAGCAGGGGGAGCAGCAGAGGGAGAGGGAGAAGCAGGCTCCCTGCCGAGCGGGGAGCCCAATGTGGGACTCCATCCCAGGACCCCAGGATCCTGACCTGAGCAGAAGGCAGACCCTTAACCGACTGAGCCACCCAGGTGTCCCGAAAAACAGCCATCCCAGAAGGCTCTGACCTCTTCTTTTACGTTCCCTTCTGCTCTTTCTCCTCCAGCCACACTTGGTTGCCTTCTGTTCTTTGAACAACACCCTGGCCCATTCCTTAGGACCTTTGAACTTGTATTTCCCTCTACTTAGAACACTGTTTTCAGATTTTCATTTGTTTAACCCATTGTCATTCAGTGCAGATGTCACCTTGGCAGAGAGGTCTTTCTTTATTTCCTCTCATCACCCTGTTTTATTTTCCATGTAGCACTGGTCACTTCCTAAAAATTACCCTCTTTATTTGTTTGCTTACTCTGTCTCTCTTCTTTATCACAATCTTGCTTTATGATATTTACTAGCATATTCCTAGTGTCTAGACAGTGATTGATACTCAATAGGTGATCAATAAATATTTGCTAAATAAATGAACGTTTCATCAGGAATATCATCTAAGTGTCGAAATGCTAGCCTGAGGTGGGAACATTGATCCTCTTAGAAATAATGTGAGCACGTTGGGGGGGGACTTTCTGTTTGTAGGAACTTACAGTAAATTGACTTTCTTCACATTCACCCCTGCTTTTCTACAAAAGCCATTTTTCATTAAGAAAGAGGACATTTTAGGGGTGCCTGGGTGGCTCAGTTGGTTGAGCAACTACCTTCAGCTCAGGTCATGATCCTGGAGTCCCAGGATTGAGTCCCTAATCGGGCTCCCTGCTCGGTAGGGAGTCTACCTCTCCCTCTGACCCTCCCCCCACCATGTGCTCTCTCTCATTCTCTCTCTCTCAAATAAATAAAATCTTAAAAAAAAAGACAAAAAAAGAAAGAGGACATTTTAATTTCCAGTTTTTTGCTTATAAATAAGGCACATTTTGTCACTCATACTCTTTCTTTGAAGACTTTTACTATGATCTGTCCTTCCTATCAGAACATTGCCTCTCTTTTATGATTGAAGGTGGACTGATATCTGCAGCTCATCTTCCCGGTCTTTTCTTCTGGCTTCTGGTTTATCAGCTTTAGGCAGTGTCTGCTGCTGTTGAAGAACAAAAATGTTAATCTTCTTTATTTGTTTTATGTATTATTTACGCCCCACCTGCTGCCAGACCAAGTTGAGGCAGCTAACTTCTCTTAATTACATTCTACCCTTGCCATTTGAAGTTTCCATCCAGACCCGGTACGGTTTCTCAGCAGTGCCACTGGGTCTTTGATTCCTTTTTGAAGAGGACGATGTTGGATGGTTGGATTGGATAATCTCTGGGCACTTTTATAGTTGTGACATTTTGAACTGCTCTTCACAAAGGAGAAGCAGTTAATGACCACTCATCCAGGGACCACTCCATACTCACCCCTACCCACTTCTTCCTGGGTAAATGTCTTCACCTCTTTTAGTTGCACTTCAAGACTAAGTTTGGAACGTGATATATAAAGATTTCCTTTTTTAGTAAAATGTGAACTTTTAGGTTGTTACATATAGAGCGTATAATACCATTTGTGGAATAACCTACTATGTGCCAGGCACTGTTAGTTACTTTATATAAGTTGTTTCAAATAATTTCCTTTTAAAAAAAGATTTATTTATTTTGAGAGAGAGAGAGAAAGAGAGAGAGCACGTTTTCACGCAAGTGGGGGGAGGGGCAGAAGGAGAGGAGAGAGAGAATCTCAAGCAGACTCCCCGCTGAGCAGGGACCCCAATGCAGGGCTCGATTTCACCACCCATGAGATCATGACCTGAGCCAAAACCTAGTCGGATGCTTAGCTGACTGAGCCACCCAGGTGTCCATATTTCAATTAATTTCTATAAAATTTCTATAAGGTAGATATTAATACCCTTATTTTGCAGAAGAGAAAAAATGAGGATCAGAATAGTAACTTATGCAAGATAAAATAGCTAATAAGGGGCAGTAGTGGGATTTGAACTCTGGTCCATTCAGTCCCTCAATCAGATACTCTGATTGTATCTGTAGATGTATATATTCCTATGAGTGCAGCTCATAGAGGGAGAGAGATTCAGCCCAGGTGTTGGGTCAGGAACGGCTAAAGGAAGCTGAAACAGCTGTGGAGAGAAGTGATGCCTTCTCTACTCTGGGTTACACATACTTGTGTGAAGATGCGTATCTGACACAACTGTTACGGCAACAGTAGGCAAACAAATGGCCGATGGATGAGGTCACATCTGACCAGGGTCTTAGCCCAGTCAATAGGGTGGAAGTTGAGGTGAAGAACTGGCTTTCGAGACAGAAGAAATAGCATGTGTGAATCCCTTAAGACATGGTGCACTCGAAAACTGCGGAGTTGGGTGAGACCAGAGTATAGGATTTGTCTGCAGGTTGGAGAAAGGCTTGGACATGAGACTGCAAAGATCAGCAGAGGCCAGAGTATGAAGAGCCTTTGCATTTTGCTAAGTAGTTTGGAATGAGTCTCACAGGTGACAGAGGATTGCTGAAGAATTGAAGGGGAGTGACATGATCTGGCTTTATTTTGGAAAGCTTTCTCTCTTCGCACATTATCTCTAACTCCTAAGACATGACTAGTGTCACTGGCCAGGTATGTGGGGCGTGCCCTTTGGGAGAACACCTTGTCTCCTTGGCGGACCAGGATTCTCACCGTGCTAACCCCACGCCTGTGTATCAAAGATGATACATCAAAGACAGATAATGTCAGAGCCTGGATGGGGGTCTGTGGGTGGAGGGCCCCACCACTCAGTTTTGAAAGGGACTTTTCTATGGCACTTGAGATTAGAAGGAAGGCTGCTTTTGCCTCAAATGTCAAAGCATTCTGTGGGTGAATTTTCTGCTGGAAGTAAATCGATGACAATTTGAATTCATGCAGTAAACTCTGGAAAATAAAATTAAATTATTGGCTCTCTTTCCCCTCGAAGCTAAAGTGAGCTGAATACTTGGCCTCATGTTCAGAAACCTGGAGGGGGGATAGACAGTTTCGGGGGTGAAAGAGAGGTGAGCAGAGAGGAAGGGTGAAGACCCGGAGGGAAAGGCTTTGTTTTCGGCTTTACAGCGCTGGACTGGATTCTAACACCAAACACTTCCGGGTCAGTGCTTTTGAAAGGCAGGTGTAATGAACACTTGCAAACTGTCATTTGGGAAAATATTATCCAAACACGTAGCCTAAGGTACCTCGTACAGTGCTCTTCGATGACTGGATGCTAGAAAATGTGGTAAAAAATGCTTCAAATAAGAGCCTCCAAGTTGGGAATGTTTAAAAATTACTTTAGATTTATTTTTGATTCCACAAACTCATTTGAGATTAAAAACACAAAGCTCCTGAGTAGCAAAATTGTTGTAAAACCCTTTCCCCTCCCCCCTCCGTCCCCCCCTCCTCTGGTAAACATCTCAATTCCATTGTAAAGGCCAAGAGTGGCAGGGTGACCAGCAGGACTTTCAGCCTTGTAGTCAGGCAAACCCAGCTTAGAATCCCAGCCCAAAAACTTGAGTGTCCTTGGCCAAGTCATTTCTTTCTCTCGGGTTTAGTTTCTCATCTTTGAAATGGGGTCAACACCACTTATCTCCTAGGGTTGTTATAAGGATTGAATCAGAGCGATTGTAAAGGGCTCACTATTCTTTTTCTTTTTTTTTTTTTAAATTTATTTATTTATTTATTTGAGAGAGAGAGAGACAGCGAGAGAGGGAACACAAACAGGGGGAGTGGGAGAGGGAGAAGCGGGCTTCCCGCGAAGCAGGGAGCCTGATGCGGGGCTCGATCCCAGGACTCCGGGATCATGACCTAAGCTGAAGGCAGATGCTTAACGACTGAGCCGCCCACGTGCCCCAGGGCTCACTATTCTATTGGGCAAGTAATAAGCACTCAATAAAAGGCAGTCATGGTGATCATTATTGGGGTTCTTGAAAGTCAGGTTTCCCAGCACCAGTCCTATTTCTTCCTGATCTGCTGCCCACACCTCTGTTGACTCAGGTCATCTCCTTCCTGCTGACCCAAGTCCTTCTCTCCATCCTCAACTTGGAGAAATACTCCCAGCTCCGATGCCAACTTGCTTGAGCAGAGTGCTCAACTTTTGCTTCGGTCTCCTCATACTTTTAGTTCATCCTTCTACTCTGACGCTAGTTGACATTACAGATGTCTTGGTAATGACCCTTCCTGATGCCATCATTTCCCATCCGCCTCCTGTCCTGAGTGCCTGTGGTAGGCAGAATAATGTCCTCCTTCCCACCCCCAGAGATGTTCTGATTTCCAGAACCTGTGACTATGTCATTATATGGCAAAGGGAGGTTAAGGTTGCAAATGGAATGAAGGTTGGCAACTAACTGCTCTTGGATGGGGAGAGGATTCTGGATTATCTGGGTGAGCACGAAGTAATCTCAAGTGTCCACATATGGGAGAGAGGGAGGCAGGAGAGTCAGGTCAGAGGGAGGTGTGTGAGAGAGACTCCAAGGGCCATTGTTGGTGATGATGGTGGAAGGGGCGGTGAGCCACGGAATATGGGCAGCCTCTAGAAGCCAGAGAGACGAAAGAACAGATTCTCCTCTAATGCTTCCAGGAGAAAATACAGCTCTGCCAATACTTTGATCTTAGCCAAACAAGGCTCTTTTCAGACTTCGGACCTCCAGAATGGTGGGGTGATAAATCTGCATTGTTTCAAGCCATTAAATTGGTGGTAGTTTTCCCATGGCAACAACAGGAAATGAATACTCTGCCTTTTCCAGGCAAGCTGTGTGCTTTCTGGTGAATGGGTCCAGTCTTAAAGACAGGAAGATGAGGAGCGCCTGGGTGGCTCAGTCCATTGGGTGTCCGAATCTTGTGGCTCTGCTCATGATCTCAGGGCTGGGGAATTGAGCCCTGTGTCGGGCTCTGCACTCAACACGGAGTCTGCTTGCAATTCTCTCTCTCCCTCTCCTACCCCTCCCCCTAATCACACACTCATGCTCTCTCTCTCTCAAATAAATAAGTAAAAAAAAAAAAAAAAAAGCAGGAAAATAAGGTAACATGGAGTTCAGAATAAACCTTTCCAAAAACACATGGTACACAGGCAATTTATTACAAATAATATCAGTCCAATGATCATCTCAACTATCCACTTCCATTTTGAAGTGGAGAGAAAAAAAGCCTTTTATTTTCATGATTTGCCACTAAATACCATGTTTGAGTATTTAGTTATTTAGTAGTAAGTACCATACCATAATCTTCCATATTTTCCTTGCTCCCTTTTGATTTTAGCCTCAAGTATTACATTTTTATTTGTTAATTTTTTTTAAATAATTAAAAAAATTCTCTTGGTATAGAAGCATAGAATATTAATTTTTTTACCACTTTTTAGCTCCTTAAATAATGGGTGCCTTCTTTCAAGTGAAATATTAGGTGAGCAGATATTATAAAACAGATTATGGCAAATTGTTCAGGTATAGATGGGTTGCCAATGGGGAGAAGATGCGATGCCCCAATGTCCAGCTTTATCCTCTGTGGCCCCTGGAGCATCTCACTGGAGCCTCAGAAAAAACATTGTTCTAGATTTGAGCTTTCCATTTGACAGATGGGAAAACTGTGGCCCAGAGGAAGAGCATTTCAGCTGAAGGGCACATGACCAGTTACCACCAGAAGGAGATTGACACCTGGGCCTCTGGACTTGGCTCTCAGGTGGGTTTTTTTGTTTTTGTTTTTTTTCACTTTGCTACATTAACCTAAACCCAAATTCTTGTTTCATTGGATTTGTTTCCCCCTCACTGATAAGGTGAGAGATACAAGGGCTGTCTGGTGGGTGGGTAGAAGAATGTTTTTCAATCAAAAAGTTCAGGCTCAAACGTGTGTCTCATGGTCTCATCTTGTCTCAGACATATACCAGCTGCTAAAATAATTTCTTCATCCTGCTACAATCATTCTTCGGTGTGGAAACTGAGACTCAGAAGGATTAAGTGGTAACCTTCTATCCATTTTCAGCTCACCTCTCAATCAGCAAATGTCTCTTCCCATTCAAAGAGATGAAAACCCTTTCCTTTTGCCTCAGTGTGGGGACTGTTGAAAAAGAGAGAAAGATGACGATTTCTCATGGATAGGAACGCAACCAGCCAACATTCTGTGCTTGTTGGATGACATTAGAAGAAAGGCGTGCCTTTCCTAGAAGTCTCTTAAAAATGACTAAATCCTTCAAGACTTCTCTTGGAGCAGGTGGGATTAGTAATTAGGGTGTGTGGTCAGGAGCCATCTTGGGAAATGATGGGGAAGATCTCCAAAACCCAAAGGAAGGAGGATCTAGCGCAGGCCAGCACTGAGAGTTATTACCAGCCCTTCCTGAGAAGGAAACATGGACTGGTATTGACTTCATGTCTTCTCCCAGGTTGCTTACGACATGTGTAGAGTCAGTCATTCTCATTTCAGAGTGAGGCTCCAGTTGTTCTTCACAAATCCACCCTAGGCATTGCTGGATGTACTGGGGTTAGGACTCCGCTGGTACACACCTGTGGGTTTTACCAGCAGGCCTCTTTCTGATTGGCCAGGGCTGACCGCATACCTGTCGTTAGATATTTTAAAGGGTCCCCCTGATATAAATACCAGGATCAGTCAAAATTCTGGCATCTGTAGTGAACCAAGCCAGGTATGCAAGATCACTTACAGAATTTTTTATGAAATTCATTTTGGTAGGGGTGCTGTAGTAAGCGATGGACCAGAATGCAAACGCCTTCCTATCTGGCTTCTTCGGCCGGACGCTCTTCAGCACCATGTGCTGTGTTTCAAGTGATGAAAAGCATTTTTCAATTTGATGGGTTTCATCTGCATTTTATTAGTCTATTTCTGGAAAAAATACCATTTGTACATCATTTTGCTTGCAGACTTGTCTTTATTATTCCTCTCCCCACCTCATGTGGTGGGTCGAGGATTTGATTTTCTCTCGGCTGTTGGCACATTTCTCATCCTCTCTCAGAGCAATTTACCCTCTGTGACAGTCCATCTGTCTCTCCTGCCCCCACTTACAAATACTTTGCTTTTTCCAATTTTCCTTATTTCCTTTTAATATCATCCACCTAGCCTTCCCTGACCTTTTCTGACTCTTCAGATGTGCCGTTGTTCCTTATCCGCGCAGTGTGATTGGTAGGAATCCCACAGATGCTCTGACAGCATCTCTCTCATAACTTGCCCTGTCACTCTCTCTTAACTGTCTCATTGACCTTTACTTGTTTTTTATTGGCTTGTGTTTTTCTCTTATTAAAAAGAAAAACAAGAGAAAAGTACAAACATTAAACACACGGCCATTGTCTGAGTGTTAGCATTTGAGAGAGGATCTGGGTGTGGGTGTATCTCCCGTCTTGCACCTGCTGGAGCTGGAGGGAGCGACCACATGGACCTGTGGCATTCAGTGGCCACCTCTGAGGCTTGTGGGGTTTTTTGGATGGGCAGATGGTCATTGTTGATGAGTGTCACCAAGAGGGGGAAGTATGCTTATTCTTGTATATCAGGGGTCAGCAAACTTTTTCTGTAAAGAACTAGATAGTAAAATGTTCAGCTTCTCAAGTCACTTGGTCCCTGTTGTAGCTACTCAACTCTGCTGTTTTGCAAAGGCAACCCAAGGGGACATGTGAAGAAATAGCCAGGGCTGTGTTCCAATAAAACTTTATTTACAGAAACAAGCAGTGGGTCAGATTTGGCTCAGGAGCCTTAGTTTGCTGACTTTTGTTTTAGAGTGATTTTACCTTCTAGCGTCTTACCTGTCCTTGTATATTTGTGCATTTGTTGTATGTTGGGAAGTGCCTTTTTAGACATAGGTTAGCATTCTATCCTGAGACACTCTCAGAGGTCACCTTGTGAGGGAGAGAGAGGCAGGGGAAAGGGAGTTTGGTGCAAGGAGATATCATGTCCTGTGTTGTGGCAATGACAGAAAGGGACCCTCATTCAGGCCTGCTGGAGGGAGCTGGCCTCCTTGTGGGTTGGGGGTAACTGGAGTTGGGAGATTGAAGATTCAGTTCTGACTCTGGATATTTTGCTCAGGAGCTGGATAGTTTGGATAAGTCACTTCACATCTTTGGATTTCAAGGTTCTTAACTGCAAAATGGGGTCATTGTTATTGCTGTTATTTTTCTTTTTTTAAAGATTTATTTATTTTAGAGAGAAAGAGATTGTACCAGAAGGGGAGGCACACAGGGAGAGGGAGAGAGAGAGATCATCTCCAGCAGACTCCCCACTGAGCACGGAGCTGGATGCAGGGCTCAATCTCATGACCCTGAGATCTTGACCTGAGCTGAAACCAAGAGTCTGACACTCAACCAACTGAGCCACCCAGGCGTCCCTGATGTTCTTCTTCTTATTATTAAATTTAATGTTCTATAATATTTTACATCTCTGATTATCAATTGCTGGCTGGTGCAAGGATTTCTAACTTAAAGGAATTGCTGTCTTCTCATATCTTGAGGATAATGTAGAGTATGAATTATGATGAAGTCTTTATGTAACAGAAAATCCGAATGTAGGGATTATGATATAGGTGTTTATTTTTCTCTCAATCAGTTGTCCAGGGCTAATATGGTAGATTCAGGATGTGAACTAGGACTCGAGATCCTACTGTCTTTCTGTCCCCCTACTCTCAGTATATAGCTTTCATCCTCAGGGTTGCTTCATGGTGTCAGTATGGCCACTGGAGCTCCAGCCATCACATTCATGTTCCAAGCATCAGATCAGAGGAAGGGGCAAAGGCAAAAAGGAAGTCTTTTAAATAAGTCTCCTGGAAACTCCACCAAACGATATCCATTTATGCCATTAGTCACTCTCAACTTCCAGGAAATGCAGTGTTTTAGCCGGACACATTACTTCTCTCTATAATATATGGGATAAAAGGGAAAAATGGATATTAGGAAGGCAGATAGCAGTTTATGCAACATACAGATTTATATAATGGCCCAAGATGAGAAGTAGATAAATGCCCCAAACCACACCTGTGGCACAGCATTTCTATCTCACCTTTGACATTTTTTCCAACAAAAAACAGGTGAGTTTATATAACGGGTAGTGCAATCATATTACGATACATTTCATTCCGAAGGAGTTCTAGAAGTCATCTTGCTTCCCTTAGTTTTTCTCATAGACACCAGAATCTTAACTGAGCCTGGCATGCATAGCAGGGCTACTGTTAAGAAAACTAACAATGGGTCTGTTGTCAGCCCTGGCCATTTAGGACAGATGCCGGCTAGTGGGACAGATAGGTGTGTAGCAGCTGTTCCAAAGTAATACATGGGAAGGATTTGTGAAAAATGATGGGAGCCTCTCTCTGGAATAAAAATTATTTACCGTGCACACTTGTCAGAAATGAACCAGAAAGATACATAAATGATGATAGCAGGCTATAGCTCCTCCTCAGGAGAGGGCTGGTGGTAACTCTGTGCTGGCCTAGGATGATTCTTCTTCCTTAGGTTTTAGTGATCATCTGTGTTTTCCAAGTGGGCTTCTTACAATAGGCTCTAATAACTAATTCCACCTGCTCAAAGAGAAGTCTTTAAGGATTTAGTCATTTTTCATGGATTTTCATGGAAAGCAACCTTTTCCTCTAATATAATCCAACAAGCACAAAATGCTGGCTGTCTGTGTCCCTATCAATGAGAAATCTTCATATTTTTCTAACTCTGACTCTTTTTTACCGGAATGCTCAGGTTGGTGGCAACGGTTCTCACACTGTGCAAAAGGGAGAAGGTTTTCATCTCCTTAAATGGGAAGAGATGGAGTTCTGAGCTAAAAGTCGACCCCTTTCATCCCTACAGTACGAGTGCTGTACTCATATGATGAGAACGATACAGTGTGATACTTCCTGTGCATTTCCATTAGACAGGGGCGCTCTGGAACTCCGGTCTAAGTGGGCACAGCATTGTGTGGAGGCTTTCCTGAGTTGGACAGGACGGCCCCCCAAATAGTACATTTATAGTAGCAGTGTTTTTTGTCTTCCCCAGACCACCAAAATAAATCCTGTACTTTCCCTCTCAATTCTTGTTTTTTTTTTTTTTTTTTCCTGATTGGAGAGTCAGGAAAGCACATTTTGGGGTTGGGGAGAGAAGGGAGAGAGAGAGAGAAAAAAAACCAGCGCTGGGCCAGGTGTGGCTAGGAGTGGAAAGAAAGGTGTTTGTGTGTGTGTGTGTGTGTGTGTGTGTGTTTAAGTCAATCTGGACTATATTTGGATCCCATTCACGCTTTTTGAGAAATACAGGTAAATGATTTTTTATTACTTTTAGTTGTTGGATTGTCATTTTTGGTCATGATACTCTCCACAAGTAAACCCATACAATAAAGAGTATATCTTAATAAAAAATAAACCTTTTTCTTATTAAGCAGTGCATGCCCTTTGTAAAAGTTGCTGGAAAGGGGTGACAGTCAGATCTTTAAGAAATTGCTATTTGCAAATTGCAGCTTCCTTGTTTTGGTGGACGAACAAACAGACTTCGAGCGGATCTTTTTTCAAGGAAGAGTTACTCAGGTGGTTTTGAAGATTATACAAATGCAAGATTTAGTGGCTACTTTTCATCCTTGGGTTATACCCTTTGATATGCTTGGTTGGTGCTTTAGAAAAGGTGGATCTACTTGCCTAGGGGCAAAGGAGCCATTGGGAAGAAAGGATCAAGGCCCGAGATACTTCCTTTTTTAAAAATTGAAATATATTTGACATATAGCCATGTGTAAATTTCAGGTGTATAACATGTTGATTTGACACATTTGTATATTGCAACGTGATTGCCATTGTGGACTTAGTTATCACTCCTCTCACATCATGTAATTACCACTTCTTTTTTGTTGTGGGAATAGTTAAGATCTCGTCTCTTAGCAGGTTTGATGTTTGTTATACAGTATTGTCTGTAATCATTGTGTTGTGCATTTAATCTACAGGATTTACTTACCTACTAGTTGCAAGTTTGTATCTTTAAACAAATCTCTCCTATTTACCACCCCCAAGTCCCTGGCAACCACCATTCTCCTCTCTTTTATTATGAGTCCAGCTTTTTTAGTGATATCATACAGGACTTGTGTTTCTCTAAGTTATCTCACTTAGCATAATATCCTTAAGGCCCATCCATGTTGTCTCAAATGGGAGGATTTCCTTCTTTCTCATGGCTAATATTCCATACCAAATCTTCTTTATCCACTCATCTGTTGACAGACATTTAGGTTGTTTCTATATCTTGGCTATTGTGATCAATGCTGCAATGAACGTGGGAATGCAGATATCTCTTCGCGATCTTGCTTTCAATTCCTTTGGATAAATACCCAGAAGTGGGATTTGCTGGATCATATGGTACTTCTATTTTTAATTTTTTGAGGACCTTCCATATTGTTTTCCAGAGCGGCTACACCAATTTACATTCCCACCAAGGGTGCACAAGGGTTCCCTTTTCTCCACATCCTCCCCAACATTTGTAATCTTCCTGACAATAGCCATTCTAACAGGTGTGAAGTGAATCTCCATGCTTCCTTCTAAGGTTCAAAGTTAGCGGACACTTTCAGATGTGTTGCAATGGTCCCCAGGGAAAAGCACTGATTGGAAAGAAGAGCTAGGCTTCCAAGAGGCACTCAGGAGAAATGGGAGTCTGGATCGTGACAGAGCCCGGAACAAAGACTCTGCTTGTGAAAGTGAGCCACTGATCCAGAGCCCTGGGCACCCACACCTGGAATACCTCAGCTGAGGTACTATGGAGGGAGGAGATTGTCCTTCCTCAAAGGATGCCCTTGGCTTGAGCAAGGATGTGGGTCAGGGAGGGGATCAACAGGGAAGTGCCAAGAAGGGCAGGCCCCAATTTTAGCAGCAACAAAACTCCAGCGTTTGTCAGGAATTTCTCTTTCTTTACCTAGCGGTGGGTAACAGAACTACATAAGTCTGAAGATTCCTGGACCATTCAGGAAGAGAGTCAAGCCCAGGAATGAGAAAATGGGCATTCTACTAATGTGAGAATATGTGAGTGATCAACTGACTTATAAAAAAGCACAAATAGAGCTTATTTGTACCCTAACCTGGTAGGGTGTTCATACCCAGCTACATCAGAAAATATAGATAAACAGAGAAGAAAATTCACAAGACCTATGATAATTATTATAATACCTCAGCATATATTGTCTTCTAGATTTTTCTGTCATAATTATACCCATATGATGAGACCTATTGTTTTTAAAATGGCTGGTTTTCACTTAGTGATATTTTATAAATACTTTTCTTATCAATGAACATCGTAGCATCATTTGTAATAGCTGAAAACATCCTACTTTTGGGTACAGTGTATTTTATATTCTGAAGGTAGAGTCATCCTTTTTTTTTTCTCAATAAAGACAATTACATAACATTACATTACATTACCCTGCTTAACTGTGGACTTGAGTTCAGGAAACAGTACAGGGTAATGGGTCAGAGTAGTGGCTTTGGATTCTGGATGACCTTGGCATTATTTCTGGATCTGCCGCTTCACACCATAGGATGTTAGAGAATTCATTTTTTTTTTTTTAATTTTTTTTTATTGTTATGTTAATCCCCATACATTACATCATTAGTTTTAGATATAGTGTTCCATGATTCATTGTTTGTGCATAACACCCAGTGCTCCATGCAGAATGTGCCCTCCTCAATACCCATCACCAGGCTAACCCATCCTCCCAACCCCCTCCCCTCTAGAACCCCCAGTTTGTTTTTCAGAGTCCATCGTCTCTCATGGTTCTTCTCCCCCTCCGATTTCCCCCCCTTCATTCTTCCCCTCCTGCTACATTCTTCTTCTTCTTTTTTTCTTTCTTAACATATATTGCATTATTTGTTTCAGAGGTACAGATCTGAGATTCAACAGTCCTGCACAATTCACAGCGCTTTCCAGAACACATACCCTCCCCAGTGTCCATCACCCAGTCACCCCAGGATGTTAGAGAATTCATTTAACTTCACTTACCTGGAGTTTCACCAGCAGTAAAATATGCATAATAACTTCAACTTCATCGTGCTGTTTTGAGGATTTGATTGTATGAGGTACGTAAAGTTCTTAGCCCAGAGCCTGGCACAGAATAGTTATGCAGTCATGGTATAATTCATTCACACATTAGTGCATTAGTGCATTTACTGAATGACTATAGAGTTTCAGTCACAGTGATGAATGCTTAGGCTAAGAAATGAGAATATGGACCCATCCTTACCCTCAGGAAGCTCACTGATAAATGAAAGCACAGTTACAGAACAAGGAGATAAGAGCTGCCATTTTGAGTAATGCTCATGGGACCAGGAGGTGCTTAGGCTTCCTTGATGGCTATATTACATAAAAGACACAGTTATCATGCACTCTGAGGGGTGTTGTTGCTTCCTCTTTTCCCCAGGAAGCAGAAGAAACCAGTGTTGGCCTCATAATTGTGTCCCTTGTGTGTTTGCTCTCACATGGGCCACTCCTCCTTCATCTTTTAATTCCTTATCTGCTGGAGACATTGTTCAAGGCCAAGAGAGACTCAGCCTTGTGATGCCAGGGCCAGCCACGCTAACCAATGGGCCATGAACAGACCTGACAGAACAGTGCTCATTGAATGGAAATGGCTAGAACAGAGCCACATGAAGAGTCCTTTGGAGTTATTAAGCTAGGGAAGAGGTCTGTAACTCAACTGAGAAATGGAGGCCCCCGTAGAGAATTCTTGTTTTGCCCGAGGCAGATGATTTCTGGCATCCAGGGGAGATAACCTGTAGGACCGTTGGAGGAGAATTAGAACAACCAGTTACATGCATATGGCATTATTATTTGTATCAAGGAGATTCTATTTGATATTCAAAAAGGAGAGAGAGGCTATTGTTTTTGTTTGACAACTAAAGATGAATAATTGACCCACCTGGTCCAGGAGGGATGTTGAGGGTACGCTACATATTAAAGCTGGAACATGATACCTGTGTAGCCATAGCTAAAGAAGGTCCTCTTGACCCTCATCTCAAGAGTGAGGACTAAGCAGGGGCACCTGGGTGGCTCAGTTGGTTGAGTGTCCGACTCGTGATTTCAGCCCAGGTCATGATCTCAGGGTCCTGGGATCGAGCCCCATGCTGGGCTCTGCACTCAGCAGGGAGTCTGCTTGAGATTCTCTCTCACTCTCCCTCTGCCCCTTCCCCAGAGCTCTCTCTCTTTCTCTCTCCAAAATAAATAAATAAATCTTAAAAAAAAAAAAGTGTGAGGATTGAGCAAGGAGTCTTGTACTTTGCTCTATTTCACATCCATCAGACAGACAGCAGGACTGGGATTGTTCTCTTGGTAACTGCACTTAGGAGGAGCTCTGGAATACTTACCTAGAGATCAAGGACTGAGGGGTGATGTTTCTTTGGACAGAGCCATCCTTACTATATACCATGTGTGTTTCACAGCTGATGTGGCAAATAGGTTTAGGCTCTTGGGCCAATTTTGGTTTATTCAGATTAGCTACCTGAATCATTGCCTTGACATAGATTCTAAGGCCATGTTCAGGCTCAGGGGCATAGAAGGTCATGCTTGTTTGGTGAGTCTATCACAGGGACAGAAAAAGGCAATGGTGGCACCTATTACGGGATAAATAATGTGGGTATAGAAGTCTTTGTAGAGATTCTTTATACATTACAAGAAATAATCCTATATCCATTAGAGATGCTTTGCACAGTCAAGCTTTCTGCTTAAGAAGTAAAAGGGGTGATGAATAAACATATCTAATAGACACAGGATTATTCTTTCTAACATATAAAGAACTCCTACAAGTCAGTAAGACAACCCAATAGAAAAACAAAGTGTGCAAACAGGTAACTTGCAGAAAACAAAATCAAGACTGCCAATACGTATTTGAAAAATTGCATACCCTCTCTTAATAACCAGGACAATATAAACTTAAATGATATTTTTTGAAAACCTATCAGATCAGCAAATATTAGAAAGTGATCCAGTCCAGGATTGGATGGATTATGAGGACATAGGAACAGTCATATACTGGCGTTGGAAGTATAAATTGGCTGTCTTTTATTGGAAGGCATTTTGGTAGTCCCTATTATAATTTTAATAAACATACCCTTTAGCCCAGAAATGCCAATTCAAAATTTTTGTTCTTGAGATACACTTATACATGTGCACGAATATGTACGAGGATACTCCCTGCAGAATTGTTCGCAACTGTGAAAAGCAATTAACAACCCCATGCCAATCATGTGGAAATTGATTAAATAATTTAATGTATTCATAATATGGAAATCTATTTAGTTCTTGAGAAGAATGAAACTGATCTACAGATGTACAGACAGGGGAAGATCTCTAAGATATAAGGTGAGAATAAAATTATTTTGCATGTGATACATGTGGTCCCATCCCATTAATGATTTTTTGACATCAAAACAATATATTCATATATATAGTGTGTATGTACATGTGTATTTTTTTAGAGTTTCTACAGACAGAACATAAATTGTTATGTGGTTACTTTTGGATGGGGGCTGGAATTGGGGGTCAGAGGTGGAGGGTGAAAGGGAACTTTAATTTTTTTCACTCTACATACTTTTTATTGTTGAAAATTTTAATCATGAGCGTGTGTTCCTTAATTGTTTTCTAAGAAGCCAGAGTTACGAGAGCACATGCTTCATTCCAGAAACTACAAAGGGGCTGGTAAGCTGGCGCCAGACTGTGAAAGCTCTGTATGTCAGGCTCAAGTTTAAATGAATTCTGTAGGTTATGGAGAGTTATTGAAGGGTTTCAGAAGAGAAGAAATGGGATCAGATGAGCATTTCTGATGGCTGCCCCTGGCAGTAGTTGGGGGATGGGGACACGACGGGTGCCCAGTATGTGTTTATTGGATGGACAGCTGAGGAGATGACTGATTTCTTATGGAAAAGCCTGAGTGTGAAATCACAAATGCCAATTCTGAGATGATTTTTTTCTCCTTTTCCAAATCAGTTCAGAGAACGTCATGAGTGGCTTTTCGGTAGCTTGAAAAATGAGGAAACTGGATTGTATACAAGTCAGGAGGCAAATATGTTACGCTCCATATGGTGATGAGAAACAGCCGGATCTTGGTTCCTCAGGGAGGTTTGTCACAACCAATATTTTGATAGTAACAAAGTAGTAAGGCTTGCACATTGTTTACTTAGTAAAGAGAGAGTAGCCTCAAGATTAAGCTTATAAAAGTGCCACCCCACTCATGGCACCGATGTGCTTTCTTCAGTGGAGGGAGAGGGATGGGTACAGGTAGGGTGATTAGAAATCCAGCTGAGGCCAGGACACCCAGGGGAAGGTGTCTTACCTGCGACAGGTGTGTTGGAGTAGGAGAAAATTTAAAGAACGCCTGTCTTAAAAAAAAAAAAAAAGAAGAAGAAGAAGATAGCAGGAGGGGAAGAATGAAGGGGGGGAAATCGGAGGGGGAGACGAACCATAAGAGATGATGGACTCTGAAAAACAAACTGCGGGTTCTAGAGGGGAGGGGGGTGGGAGGATGGGTTAGCCTGGTGATGGGTATTAAAGAGGGCACGTTCTGCATGGAGCACTGGGTGTTATGCACAAACAATGAATCACGGAACACTACATCAAAAACTAATGATGTAGTGTATGGTGATTAACATAACAATAAAAATTTTTTAAAAAAAAGAACGCCTGTCTTAAGCAAAGGAAATTGGGCCCTCTAAAATTTAAAGTACCACAGAATTGACTTGTTCTGACAAACAGCTTCCCCACCACTCATGCTACTCCCAGGGAATGGGATTCTTGGAGCTAACACGACCCTCACGCTGTGGTCACTACCAAGCTGGTCACCTTGCCAGTGGTGTGCTGGTAAACTAGAACTCCAGAACAACAGCAACAGAACAGACTGTGATGCTGTGGTTTATGATAAATATATGTGGCTTTGTCCTGTTGTGGCACAGAGCTCCTAAAAACCCTTGGACTTTCCTAAGTGATAAAGCAATAAATATAAAATCAGCGTCTTTCATTATTCATAACAAGCCCCTTTCAACTACACCTGAGTTTATGTTAATGAGGTGACTGTTGGAAAGCACTTAAGAGGGTCGCTGGTTGCCAGGGCAACCAACCTGTGATTAGAGGGCTGGAACTTTCAGATCCGGTCCCCCCTCCCCAAACCTCTGGGGAGGGGGGAGAGGGGCTGAAGGTTGTGTTAATCACCAGTGGCCAATGAGTCAATCAATGATGCCTTCGAAATGAAGCCTCCATAAAGACCCTAGCTGAAGGGGGTTCTGAGAGCTTCTGGGTTGGGGAACACATGGGGGCTGCTGGGAGAGTGGTGTGTCCTGAGAGGGCAGAGGAACTCTGCGCTCCTTCCCACACGCTTTGTCCCACGCGTCTCTTCCTTCTGGCTGTCCTTGAGTTATATCCCTTTGTAATAAACAGCTAATCTAGTAAATAAAATGTTTTCCTGTGTTCTGTGAGCCGCCCTAGCAAATTATTGACCCTGAGGAGGGGTAGGGGGACTTCTGATTGAAAGCCAGTTGGTCAGAAGCATAGGTGACAGCCTGGACTTGCCATTAGTGTCTGAAGGGGGGGCAGGCTTGGGGGCCTGAGCCCTCAGCTGGTGGGATCTGAGGCGAACTCCAGAAAGGCAGTGTCAGAATCGCGTTAACGATAGGACTGTCTGAGAATTGCTTGCTGGAAAGCCCCCAGACCTCTGGCGACCAGCAGTGTAGTGTGAGTCGTGTATTAGTGGCCCACAGAGAAACAAGGTGCCAAGAGGAGAAACAGTGAGTTTCACAAACAAACCCTGACTTTTATATTTTTGTATTCGTATTTGCTCATCTACGTGGTGCCGATACGTTCACCATGGTCAAATTTCAAGTCATCATCAGTTTAAGAAACTGGCTTATAGTATTCCTGAACGTTTAAGAATCAGCTCTCTGGGAGCTGGTATGGGTTGGAACTTCCCACCCGGAACTTCCCACAGGTGAAAATGCACATCATGGATTCTGGTCTAACTTAGGAAATAGCTGGCCTTTCCCTGATGGCGCAATAACTGAAGTGGTAATAATCCCATTTTATGAATGAGGAAACTGAAATTCAAGAAGTAACTTGCCCAAGATTCTATACAAGACTGTGCATCTGCCATTTCCCTCTGGGAGAAGAAGCCTCCCCCAAAGTCCAAGTGCATCAATACTTGGACTCCAGACCCTTTGGATCAAACAGGGGAACTCATGGGAAGTCAGTTTTGTATGGTCCTCCATAGTTAAAATAGCACGAGGGAGGTGTTGCTACAAAGATTTAATTCTTTTTTTTTTTTAAGGTTTTATTTATTTATTTAGAGAGAGAGAGAGCACATGTGTGTAAGTGTGGGGGCGGGGCAGAGGGTGAGGGAGAGAGAGAGATTCCAGCAGACTCCCCGCTGAGTGTGGAGCTGGACCCAGGGCTCAATCTCACAACCCCTGAGATCACGACCTGAGCCAAAATCAAGAGTCGGACGTGCTCAACCGACTGAGCCCCCCCAGGAGCCCCACAAAGATTTAAAACAACATGTTTGTTGTTTATTAAAACACTAAGTGCCCAGTGATTTAAGTGTAAAGTGCTGAACAAAAGCAGTTACTGTTAATAATGACAATGATCTCATAATCCTCAGGGCTTTGTCATAGATAAGATGTCCCCTAGGTTGGAAATGAGGCCAAGGGTCTGAGGGGATCGTTCAGTTACTTGGGGCCTCATAGCTTGGGAGGAGCTGATCTGCCAACCGTGTCTTCTGAACCCAGCACATTCTATCATGTTTCTTCTTTGTGTGCGTCTTTCTTCTCTACCGGATTACAGCCCCTCTGAGAGCAAGACCCTCCTCTATCTCTGCTGTCTTTGTATTTCTACATTGTCAAAATGAGTTTTGATTTCCAGGAGGTAGTTTTTGTCCTGGCCTACGTAACAGGCTTAGCTAATGCAGTCAACCAACTGATTCTCATACAAATTTTCAAGCTCTCCACAAGGAGGAACCCAGACAAATCTTTCATAGCAGATAAGGCACTTGGAAATTGCAAGCAAGTAAGAGAAGGTTGTTTACTGCATTCTCCCTGTCTGTGTTACTGAAAGATCAGCCTGAGTTTCCTGTAACAAGTGGAGCTCGAAGCATCATCTCTCTATGGACGGCAGTACACGAGTCACTTCCCTGACTTGGGATGCTGGCTTCGGTCCTGTGCTTCTGAGTCATCTGGTCACCCTGACACTGTTCACAGGCTCCATCCGGAATCACTTGCCTGACCTGCTCACACTTTACTTTCCTACCTACACCCAGTAGATTCCCTGGCTTCTAAAGCCAGGGCTTATTTCTCTGCTCATGGTCAGTCATTAGCAACCCACTGGAAAACAGAAGGCCGGCCAGAGTGTAGTGAGAGATGGGGAAGGTGGCAGGAGGTGAGCCTGGAGAGATTCATGGGGACAGTGTTTCATATATACCGACTTGCATTCAGACATTTTTTCTAGTATGTACATCTGTTTTTACAACTACATTTTTTGTTCCTTGGAGATGGAACCAATTCCTTTCCCCAGAGTGAACAGCCACAGTGAAGAAAGTAAATATTTGTCAACTGCAAACAGTGAGGTAAGAGGTGAGAGCTAGTGTAGCTGACGACAAATCACTTCACATATCTGGCCATCACTTTGATAATCTTAAAAAAAATGAAGATTGAACTAAGAACTCTCCAAAGCAGCAAAGTAGAAGGCAAGGGTCAGTAAAAATTTCCTGTAAATGTTCAGAGAATCTAAATATTTTAGGCTTTGCAGCCCATATGGTCTTTGTGGCAACTGTTCAACTCGGCCTTCTGGCAGGATAGCAGGCACAGGGCGAGTGAACATGGCTGTGTTCCAATAAAACTTTATTTACAAAAATAGGCGACAGGCTGACTCTCATATAGGCGAAAGGGCTTGAGTATGAGGCTTAGACCTGCATGGGTTTGACCCCAGCTTGGACACCAACTGTGCGGCCTTAGGCAAGTGAATGAATTCTTCCTCTCCTGAGGTTGTTCTGCAGTAGAAATCCGGGTGATGTTCTTGCAGGGACGCTTGCTGTGGGGATGAGGTGAATCTACATAAGGTACTCATCCCGGGGCCTGGTGTAGGTGTAACTGCGGCTTCCATCCTAACTTCTACTACTCCAGCTCTGATACTCAAGTTGTCTAGGAGTCTGTTGGTAATTTTAGTTCAGGCTTTTCTGAGACATAAGCCGACAGCTTGTAGGTGACATTTCCTCTGAGAAACAATAAACAATCTGAGCGGATTCCTTATCCGAACTTAGACCACGTGGATAGAGAGAAGCTTTGGGGACAGTGTTCTAAGTGGTTTGGGAGCTTTACTTTCTAAAATGCCCACCCAGCTGGCCTCTGGTCTGCTGTTCTGGGCGGTCTGTACTCCAGGCCGCCTGGGTGTCTCTTCCCTCCCAGGCCCTTTCCTGCCCTCAGCATGCCCACTTGCCCCTCCATGTGTCACCTGGCCTGTTCTCCTGTCTTAGGTGTTTCTCAAGGCCTCCATCAGAGGCTCTCAGTCTGGCCTCTTGGGTGACAGGAAGCCCAGACCTTGCAGGCCAGGTGCAGGGCACTGAGTTCAGGGAGCATCACGTCGTTCAAGGCAAGGAGGGGAAACTGAGGCAAGTCTTTCCAGACCTGGGGAGCCGTGAGGGGCAAACTGATGGCAGTATCACTGAGTCGGGAGGCTACCGTGTCGAGGTTGGGTGTGTCACTCTGAAGTCAAGTTGCCTGGGGGTGAATCCCGGTTCCCTGCTCATTGGCTGCAGGACCCTGGGTGGGTCCCGTGGTTGGTTGCCTAATGAGTAAAACGGAGACTGTCATTGGACCTAGGACACAAGGCTGCACTGAGGACTAGCTATGGCTGTCTTCTCCATCTAAGGATCTGCTTGATGTCCGGCGAGTGCCGAAGGGCTGCTTCCCTCTCTTTCCAGCTCGTGCAGGACCCCAGATGCTCACCTCAGCCCCGGAGGTTACATGACAATTTTGTTGAATGAATGAATGTGTCCGGCTTTATTTCTGACTTGCTTCCCTTAGCATTCACTCAGTTGTTAGTTTAGTCCTTCGTTCCTTCTGCACTGATTGGGCATCTGCTACGTGCCAGGCATTATGCCTGGTGCTCGGATCACAGATAAGACATGGCACCTGCCTCCAAGGAGTTGCTCATGCAGTAATTTATCTAGACAAGCAAACAATCCCAGTGCAGGGCAAATGTGTCCATAAGGCAGATGCACACGGAGAGAAGGGCAGGTGGTTCAGTTGATTGAGTCGGGGGGGGCTTCCGGGAGGAAGCGGTACTTAGATTTATTTTTTATTTATTTTTAAAGATTTTATTTATTCATTTGAGACACAGAGATAGAGCATGAGCAGTGGGAGAGGCAGAGGGAAAGGAAGACTCCCTGCTGAGTCAGGAGCCCGATGTGGGGCTTGATCCCAGGACCCTGGGATCATGACCTGAGCCGAAGGCAGACGCTTAACCATCTGAGCCACCCAGGCACCCCTAGATTTATTTTTTAGTAAGTGGGTGAGAGGTGGATAAGCTGGGGAAGGGTGTTCCAAGCAGAGGGGAAAGCATATGCCATGGCTTGAAATACAGTGATTTGCTTAAGGTTTTATAAGTAATTCGTGTGACGGGAGCATAGGGTGGAGGGGAGAGTCTGGTGTCCTGGGGTGGGGTGGGGGTAGGAAGGATCGGATAATGAAAGGCCTCATGGACCAGACTAAGGGGCTTGAATTTCTTCTTTATTCTGTGGGCAGTGGGGAGCCCCAAAGGGTCCAAGCAGGGAGTGGTGAGTCCCATGGGCCAGATAAAGGGGTCACACTGCCCGGGGCTGCAGGAAAACCTCCTAGAGAATCCCTCAATAAACCGGCGCTGTGACCAGTGTAGTCCGAAGCCCAGAGTGCAGAGTATTGTTGTTCTCCTTTTCTCTTTGCATTCTTTTTTATTTTTTGGGCACACCATAAGAAAATGTCATTTGCACTCTGAAGAGTGTTTTGCCCAGGGCAGAATTGGACGTGGGGCCCAAGCCGCTCTACAGTGACAGGTTGCTGTGTGGAAGGAGGTACTTGGTGTGAAGAGGCAATTAACGGTCCCAACTGTTGGACAGGAAACCCAGAACTTCAGAACCGTGCTCCTTCCGGACGCGTTTTCCCATTTCCCAAGTTCATAATTGCTCCGTGCGCTCCGCTCCTTTGGCGTGTGGCTCGGCTCTCTGTGCCCCACCGCCTGTCGGGGTCGCAGGCTGGGGGAACGCACCTGGGTCCCCTGTCGGGATCCTCAGCACCAGGCTGTCCCACTGCAGCATGCTGTGGAGCTGCTCGCATGTCATAGACGCCTTATTAACGTGGTTGTTCTAAATCTGATGAAAACAATGTCTCTTTTATTTTACCGGTGAGGAACTGAAGAGGGAGGGAGGAAGGAAGTTGACATATGTCAAAGGCTCCTCTGTGGCTGGCACCGCACTCCATCTACAGTACTCACTGAGTCCTTACGACAGGGATAGTATCACCCTATTTGAACAGATAAGGAAAATGAGGCTCACAGAGGCCGGTGAATCTGCCTCCATTTGTGAAGCGAATTATTGACCCAAATGGGTCTAGAACTCAGGGTTCTTTCAAGAGCATCCCCATGGCCTCCTGAAGGCCTGAGGCTGCAGTGGGGGCTCCATGTTGCATTGGGTCTTTCAGCTTTAGGGTCCAGAGCCAATTCCTTCAGCCTTTGGGGCTTTGATGGGACATGGCTACTCTTCTTGGGGAGGTCACTGGGTACCCAGACAAGATGGAACCAGCACACACAATGTAAGTGCCTTAGCCAGGGGAGCATGATAGAGACTCTTGTCATAGGCCAGTGAAACATGGGGCTGGGGAGGGAGCAGCTGCCCTCTGAGACCCGTAGCTCCAGGAGGGGGCCGGTCACTGCTATGGCCTTCGACAAAGCGTGTAGACACTGTCAGCCTGCCACCCAGGAGAGAGCTGTGGGAACACATCCCTCCACCCACTCCCTTCCTTCCTCCAGTCTCCTGCTTCTGATGGGACCCACTGCAGGACCCAAATGGAAGTGAGAGAGTCAAGGAGGCTGCTCATGGATCCGCAGGGTCAGCCTCTTGCAGCGCAGAGCAGGGTGAAGGTGGGTGGAGGGTGCGTCTGAAAAGCAGATTCTGTGGCACCTGGGGAGGGGAGGGACTTCTGTCCTGGGACTTGTCTGGAGAGGGTGTGGGACATGGTTTCTGAAGTCCTGTCCTTCTCCTTCCACTCCTGGGCCCCCAAGAGGAGGGAGATCTTTGTTGTTGGACAATATCTTTCCTTATCCACTATCTTTCACATCCTTGAATTGGTTTTGCCATTCCCTTTCCTAAGGGCATAAGGATAGAAAGAAGGTGGGTTGCTGAAATAGAAAACAGAGCTGGAGTAGTTTTAAACAAATGCTTTCTGTATACGGTGTCCATGGTGAGTGTACGTGTTTCTGCAGAGACACTTGCTTTCACCTGTGCCCCTCCCCTTGTAAGGCGAATCAACTCTCCCTCTCCGAGGGCTTGCACAAGTAGAAGGCTTATACAAGTAGAAGGCTAAGCAACCTGGCACTGAGCGAAATTCTCACCTCCTACCTGGGAGGCCCAGCCAGGACCGGCCCTGTCAGGCCAAGAGTAGGTAAAGCTTCTCAAGAGCAGGGTGCGCCCCGGTTAGGCTCTTGTCACAGCTACTGTGTTTCTTAAGGCAATAGGTAGAGTGGGCTAGCCCTCCTCCCTGCAACCCTGCATTGACTGTGTCAGGGGGAATGTCACATGCTTATCAAACTGTTTCCATGGTCCTCTGGTCACACAGGGAGACTACATTTCCCAGTTTCCCTTGCAGCTAGAGTGGGGCCATGTGACTAGGTTCTGGCCAATAGGATGTGGGGAGAATGATGTATGCTACTTCCAGGACTGGCCTGAATTGGAAGAACCTGGATCCCTGAGTCACTCACTGCTTGGAGGAGAGCTACCAAGGAGATTAACCTTGGCATTGAACTGTGATGCAAGAGAGACATAAATCTTTATTACGTTAAGCCCCGAGATTTGGGGGGGTTGATCGTTACAGCAATTAGGTTTCATTAACCTCACTAATATACCCTCCTCCTCCTAGTCATTGGCTAGATTTCCTCTCATCTGTACCTATTGATGATGCCCTAAATGCGTGTTAATGTTGTTGAAAACTGACCTCTGTGCTCTGGAGCCAAAGTATGTAACTCAAAGTCAGAGTTTGGTATAAGAAGGAGGATAATTTATCACTTTGCTGGGCAGAGGAGGCTCAGCAGGAGAAGGTTTTCAAAAAAACTGCAAGCCCCCCCTAGAGGAAGGCTCTGGAGGGTCTTATAGGGAAATACAGGATCTAGCCGGTTTGACAGAAATTGTGTACCCACTACCAGCCTCGTTCTTCATGTCTTTGGGGTGGTACCAGGTTCCTGAAACAAAAGGTTGAGAAGGGAGGGGGGAGGTTTGCAGGAGAGAGGAAGAAGATGACTTAGTTTAAAATCAAGCCTCCAGAAAGCATTAGTGCAGCTAGAGTGGGGCCTTGTGACTAGGTTCTGGCCTAGTTGATTTTTGTTCAACTTTATGCTTTTAAGCGGTTTCATTAATAAGCCCTGAAATGGAAATATTCGGAGGGGGTGGTGGGATATCTACTATGTGTGTGAAGAGATATCACCTCTATTTTGGGGTTCCAGTTTTAGGAACAGATGAAAGTGACATTTTTTATAGGCTTTTTTTTTAATATGCTAGGCATTTTCACACATGTTAATTTACTTAATCCTTTCAAAATCATGAGAGTTAGATATTTTGTATTCATGATTCCTGTTTTGCATGAGAAGACACTGGCTCGAAGAAATTAAATAACTCCTATCATCTCACAGCTGGGAAGCCGTCAAGTTACTAATAATCTGGAGGGAGAGAGATGACCCTCAGGTGGAACAACATAAGACTTTCAAAATGGCATCTGGAGAAGACCAAGCAATGTGAGGAAAGGCGTTATCTGTTCATGCAGAGGGGACCCAGAGCCAATGAGCTGTGAGACTTCAGAGAGCTTCACCAAGCATCAGTAGAACACGTGTGTTCTCAGGGAAAACACTTAAAGAGAATAGAAGGTGATAGCCTCCTGTCTCGAATGAGAACCCTGAAGTTCACAGAGGTCAGTTGCCACGTCCAGGGGATCTGGCCAGTAAGATGAAGCACTGGGATTTGAACCTGTGCTCGAAGTCCTTGCTCTTTTTCTCTACTGATAATTGAAGTTCCCTTAGAGAGTGGTCATTCCCTAATCTGAACTTCTAGAATCGTTCGGGCTCAATTTTATAAATAACCCACCACGTAGCCACATTTCAACATGAGGGGAACCATGCTTGGGGTGGGGGGCTTGGGTCTGAATCTCTGATGGGTGTGGGGGGCTGGCACATAAAGGTTCCCAGTTGTGACAAATTTCTCCACCCAAATGAAGTCATACCTTCACATTGCATCTGCTAATATTTTTCATCATCGGTTTAAGAACTGTCAATAGCAACCATTGACCTTAATTATTTTTTTCCCCAGAGTTACCAATTTTATAGCAGGTACCCAAGGGGAGTCCAACTAGCTACATGTTTTTCTTTGCTATCAACATGGGTAGAAGTGTGGGGTATGGGGGAGGGGAGTCAATACTAGTTATTTCTTGAGGTTTCTGATGCTCAGCGTCACCAGATTTCTTCTCTTTTTCATCAAATTCTACTATCCTCCTAAGCTTCCCCGAGTGTCACCAATTCTCCCCAACTCTGGCTTTTCTGGGAAGCCTGGGTTGTTTGCCAGTCCAGTGAGAGTTAAGCTGTCTGGGTTCCTGGAGTGGAGCCGTTTCTAATGCTTTCTCTTTGTCAGTGCTCAGTTTCCTCTTGAAAAGATTTATTATCAATTTTTCATCCTCGGCTTCAGCTCGGGCGTTTGACAGATCCTTAGTTATTTCCATGCTTTTGGACACTACATGAAGGAGTCTAGGTTCTCTTTGTTGCTGGGCTTCTCACTATAATTGGCTTGGGTCTTTAATCATGCAAACTTTTCTTGTGAATAATTCCGTAGCAAGAGTGTGGAAGATGGCCTCAGTGGTTTGACAGTTGTTTTAATTCACTAGAAACAAAACAGTTGCCCTGAGCGCCCATGATTTCTCCTGTCCATCTCTGGTTGGGAAAGAAAATTGGAAATGGCTTGGCTGAGATGCCCACTGCTAGTTCAAACTCAGGCTGGGGGGCTCTGGGACACACCGCTGCAGGGAGAACGAGCTCACTTCTCTTTGCCTGGAGGATACACGCTGGTGGGGGGGGGGGGGAAGTGTTGCTGGCTGTCTACAGCAGCAATCTCCTCAGTCCCAGAGTTTCCCCAGTGGGTGGAGGGATTCTGCCTCTCCAGGGACAGAGGGAGGAAGATCCTAGGGTGGAGTGTTGGACAGTCCGAGAGACAGGTTTGAATCCTGGCTTTGCCATTAACTAAGAGTAGGCTACTGAGCAAGTTACTTACACATTTTGAGCCTCTGTTTGGTTCACTGTGCTTGGGGCCAATATGTGTTTATATTACAGAGGACTCTTGGAGGATTGACTAGAATAATGCCAGGAAAGGGCTTAGCACAATGCCTGGTGCAGAGGAGGTGTTCAGTGACCATCAGACATTGCTATCCACTGGGTTTCCCCATCAATCAAGTGATGCCACAAAGTTGGGCTTAAATAAACCTGGTGCACAAATCAGAGGCTGATTATTAATTCTACATCTCTCAATAATTCCCTCCCCACTCAAGCAGGTGCCTCCATCCCTGGCCTTGTTCATCCTGAGATTGGGGCTTTGGTTTCTCCTCTTCTTCTTCCTCCTCCTCCACTCCTCTTCTTCTGAATTTGAAGTGAAATTGACATAACTTAAAATGAACCATTTTTTTTTTTTTAAGATTTTTTTTTATTTATTTGAGAAAGAGCGAAAGCGAGAGAGATCACAGAGGGAGAGGGAGAAACAGATTCATTGCTGAGCAGGGAGCCTGATGCAGGGTTCGATCCCAGGACCCCCGGGATCACCACCTGAGCCGAAGGCAGACGCTTCACTGACTGAGCCACCCAGGAGCCCCAAAGTGAACAATTTTGAAGTGAACAATTCAATGGCACTTAGTACATTCACAATATTGCACAACCACACCTATATCTAGATCCAAAACCTTTTGATCACCCCCAAAAGAAAGTCCTGTACCTGTTGAACCATTGCTCCCTATTTCCTCTGCTCCCTTCCCCAAGTCCCTAGTAGCCACCAATCTGTGTTTTGGCTATATGGATTTACTTAATCTGGTTATTTCATATAAATGAAATACATAGTCTTTCGTGTTTGGCTTCCTTCCCTTAGCATAATGTTTTCAAGTTTCATCCACATTGTAGCATGGATCCGTACTTCATTCCTTTTTATGAATGAATAATGTTCCATTCTTCCATTGTATGGATATACCACATTTTGTTTATCCATTCATCCATTGCTGGGCAATTGGGCTCTATACACCTTTTGGCTATTGTGAACAGTGCTGCTATGAACACGCGTGTGCATGTACTTGTTTGAGTCTCTGTTGTCAGTTCTTTGGGGTACATACTGGTTACCTATTCTAATTCAGCTCCGCTGTGCATTTCTGACCAGCACGTTTTCTGCGAGGCACCGTGACAGAGAGGTGAGGTGTGAGGGTCCCGGTGCCAGGCTCTCTCCTCGGCTACTTACTAGTTGAGTGAGGAGCTTGGCTTCTCTGCACCTCTGGCTTCCCTTCTGTAAAACAGAGTTGTTACAGCAGTTCCTCCTTTACAGCAGAATTGCAACGATCAAGTGGACTGATGCCCATAGAGCCCATCGTCTGTGCTTAGTGAACATTGGGCATCACTACTGGTCTCTCCCTCCACTGTTTCCCTCCTGGTGTCTCCTCTTTGATCCCCATTTGTTTAGGGTCTCTCATATATCTCCCAGAGCACCGGTGGCTGAAGTTTCTTCCTGGACAAGGTGGCTGAGTTATTGGGCTCTCCCTTTAACACTGGGAGTCTTAGGACCCTGGGAGACCAAGTCTCTGAAATAGGAAGAAGCTTTAGAGAAGCTAAGCCTTTCAGTGTATTCTTTCCTGACCAATAGGAATCTGAAGCTGCCTTCTTCCTTCCCCCTAAAGCCCCCCCGGGTCTACGACGGCTCCGGAGTATTCCTAGATCCTATATGACTATCTTCTCTCTAGGGGAGGTGCCCTTACTCAGAGCTGCCAGTTGACTTATAATTTTTTCCCCTTCTGGTCACATTCCTGCTCAAGGAATGGCTTCTTATTGCTTATAACACTAAGATTATTTCTCTACAACCCAATGAAGCAGGTAGCTCTCTTCCCGTTTTATTTCAAAAGGAGTGGCCTCTTTTTTTTTTTTTTTTTGGATGAGAAATCTTAAACTCAGAGGCATAAGATAATTGTCAGGGTCACCAGCAAGTGAATTGCAGAGCTCAGATTTGAACACGCTAGCCAGGCTTAGGAGTACCTGCTCCTTCTGGTTTGCACACTGCCAACCACCCTGGCTTCCTGATCCCAAGCCCAGCTGAATTTTCCTTGGTCCATTTTCATCTGATCTGTACTAAGCCAGTGAAGTTTCATCAAGCTGAGAGCACCTGCCAGGCTTGTTCTAGCCCCAGATCTTAGTCCCAGCTGTTCTGCTTATCTAGAATACCATACCTCCCACCTATGCCAATCCTGCCACCTGGCAGGCCTAATTCAAATCCCTCTTCCTTCACTAAAGTCCCCCACCGAGCTTTTCAATCAAGATGTTGTTCTTCATTTTGGAATTTCCTATCGCTCTTAAAGTTGCTGCCTTTCGGGGCTTCAGCTAGCGCAAGCGTTGCCTTTGTGTGAATTACAAGAAGGCCTTCATTCTCTCTAAGCTGCTGAATTGCAAAAAGATGTCCCCTGCCTCCCTCTCAGCGGAGCACTTTTGTGCAGTGTACAGAGTGTACAACCTCACTTGGCCATCTTGCCTATCTGACAATTTCAAAAATGATTATCTTCTGAGTACAAAATATTCCTTAGTCACAGGGATTATAAGAGTTCCACATTCATTCATTGTCTCTCACAATTAGATTTTAAACTTTTTGAGGGCAGGAACCATAATTTATCCTTCTGTTTCCCCCACCTTGCTTGGCCCAGAGCCAGCTGTGTGGTTGGTGCTGAGACCTCAGTGTCCAGCTGATGAGGTGACTCAGCAAGTGTTGTGTCAGCTCTTGGCTCTGAAGGGACCCAGCAAAACTCTCGCAGGTAAGATTAGACTGACACCTAAAGGTGACCTTGGGGACTCTGTTCTACTCCAGCCCATTTCTTTTTTCTTTTCTTTTTTTTTTTATTATGTTATGTTAATCACCATACATTACATCATTAGTTTTTGATGTAGTGTTCCATGATTCATTGTTTGTGCATAACACCCAGTGCTCCATGCAGAACGTGCCCTCTTTAATACCCATCACCAGGCAAACGCATCCCCCCATCCCCCTCCCCTCTAGAACCCGCAGTTTGTTTTTCAGAGTCCATCATCTCTCCTGGTTCATCTCCCGCTCCGATTTGCCCCCCTTCATTCTTCCCCTCCTGCTATCTTCTTTTTTTTTAAATTTTTTATTATGTTAATCACCATACATTACATCATTAGTTTTTGATGTAGTGTTTCATGATTCATTGTTTGTGCATAACACCCAGTGCTCCATGCAGAACGTGCCCTCTTTAATACCCATCACCAGGCTAACCCATCCCCCCACCCCCCTCCCCTCTAGAACCCTCAGTTTGTTTTCCAGCCCATTTCTCAGCTTTGGAACACATCCAACCTATTCCTTCAGGCTCCTGCCTTTCTGGAATGCTGGCTCCTTCCCTATTCGCCCAAACACACTTAGAGCTTTGTCAGCTCAGATGTCACCTCCTCAGGGAGCCTTCTCTCCTGGAAGCCTCTACTGAAATCAACGTCTCCCTCCTTCAGTTCCTTAGGTGGTCTTTCCTTTCTAACCCACCGTTCCTGACTCTTAGAAGTGCTTCTTCAGATGCAGCTCAAGTTTCCCATTTCTGAAATCTGTTTGCATCTGGGCGGTGTATCCCAGAACACACTGGGGCCTCCTCTCTGCCTCTCTCCTAGGTATTTCTGAGGACTAGATTTGTGCCTGGCGCTCAGTGGCTGTGGGATTAGTGGCCAGCGGGGCCCCTGGCAGCACATATTCTCCAGCAATGCACCTCTCTTCACAGCAACAGAAACATTTGCATCCCTCGATTAACATTGCCTGACACTTGGTTGACACGTTTCCCAAGCTTTTTCTCACCTCTTCTCTGGTTTTGTTTTCACAACTTGTAGGATATGAGAAAAGAAATGATTATATCCATTTCACTCGTGAGGCACCTTCCATTGGGGAGGCAGACATCTCATTGTCTGGTGACGGGCACCTGCTGCCACTCGCTCGGGTGTCAGGAGCTCAACGGACCACTGGGGCATGGTGACAGTTTGGCTTTTGTTTCGTCCTCTTAACTCTTGCCTGAAGTTAACCATTCAGTATCCTTTGAATTCCCACTGCATGGGAGCCCTGAGGTCAGGAGGCTGACTGGGTGTGAGGATTGAGTATCCTTGTCAACTCCAAAATCCTATGAGCACAGCTTGCTGGAGTGATGTGTCAGAAGCCCGCATCCTGGGCGTCCAAAGGGGTCCTGCTTTTCTTTTCATCCACTCTCTATTCATTCATTTTTTTGGAGTATGTGTTCCAGGGGCAGGGAGCCTATAGCCTATATTTGGGACTGTTTGGCAAATGCCTTGGTATAGAGTGGTGGGTCTCTGTCTCAGCTGACGTTAGATTCACCTGGGGCACTTTTAGAACCACCTATACTTGGCACCTTTATAAGTTCCCCCCAGGTGACTCTGATGGGCAGCCAACATCGAGAATGGTTCTCCAAGGCCTGGACTCATAGTCCGAGACTCTGCTTTATTATTTATTTTTTATTTTTAAAAATTTTTATTGTTATGTTAATCACCATACATTACATGATTAGTTTTTGATGTAGTGTTCCATGATTCATTGTTTGTGCATAACACCCAGTGCTCCATGCAGAACGTGCCCTCTTTAATACCCATCACCAGGCTAACCCATCCTCCCACCCCCGTCCCCTCTAGAACCCTCAGTTTGTTTTTCAGAGTCCATGGAGAGACTCTGCTTTAACTGGGGGTTGGGAACGATTGGCAGGTCTCTGTACCTTGGGGGTAGTATAAAGAAAAACGATGGTGGTCTTGGTAGGAAGAGCCCTTCCATTCTAGACCAGCTGAGAGCCAAGTTCACTTGATGCTTCTCTAGGATCAGCCTTTGTTAGCTCTGCTACTCAGAAACTGTGTGGTCTAGGCTAACTTTACCTCTCTGATTAACTCCTTTATCTACAGAACAAAGCCAAGAACTACATGGCAGAACCTCTATGGGCACCAAATAAAAGGAAAAAAAAATATGTAAAATATATGTGAAAGAACCCAGGACCACGCCTGGTGTGTGCCTGGTACAGAGGAGGAGCTCAACAACCCTGAATTGAAAAGAATCAAATATTATCCTGCCTCTCATAGGAAAATTCTACATATCAACCAACCACCTTGTTTGAGTACCTTCTATTTACAAAGAATTAGGATAGGATTTAAACATTCTTTTCTTTCTGTGCATAGGAGGGAGAGATACAAAGATGCATGAAGGGACAATGTTAGAGAGCTTCTGCCTGGCATGGGCAGACAGGAAAATAGGGAACCACATGGAGTTCTATCTCTGTAACACACATCGATTTCTGCAACTTTATTTCTGATACAGACCTGGATGAAGTAAATGTTAATCAGAGATAAAATCAATAGGCTGTGTGGGGCGCCTGGGTGGCTCAGTTGGTTAAGCAGCCGACTCTTGGTTTCGGCTCAGGTCATGATCTCAGGGTCTTGAGATCAAGCCATGCTTCGGGCTCCACGCTTGGTGGGGAGTCGGTTTGAGATTCTTTCCCTCTTCTTCTGCCCCTCCCCCTGCTTGGGCATGCTCTCTCTCTCTCTCTCTCTCCCTCTCAAATAAATAAATAAAATATTTTTAAAAAGTCAGTAGTCTGTGTGAGCTCAGGGCAAGAAGAAACAGTTTTCCTTGGGGAGATAAGGGATGCCTGGGGTGGGGTGGCATTTGAGCTGGTTTTCTTGAAAGGTGTGCATTTCCACAGGTGAGGAAGAACCAGAAAGAGAGTTCCAAGCTGAGGGATGACCCAGATGGAGGCTGGGAGGCTGAGGCATGAATTTGCAGGCATCTGTTGAGACTCCATTAAGGGAAGGCTTTGTCTGCTTTGCTAAGGAATTTGAACCTTTAACCTGAAAGCAAGTGGGGACTATTGGAAGTTTGCATCTTGGAGATATGTACCAGTTGGAGATTTTGGTTCACTGATCCTAAAACAGGCTGGGAATGGGACACGACTCTCCACCACGACTCCCCATCCTGACCCATGGCAGACACTCTATGAAGAGCAGCCAAGTCTACTTCCCCCGGTTCTGCTTTCTCACCTGGAGTCCGGGTATGGCATATAGGTCCTGTCCTTTTGCATTGCTCCTGGAATCTGTTTCTTTATCAAATCGGTTTTGGAGTGCTACCCCGTTGGATTATCTGCTTAGCTTTGTGTTTTGGTGTCTGTCCTGGAAAGTGTCTTAGATTATCCGCTTCCCCCACCCCACCCCATCTAGCCTAAACTTCCCACAGCCTTTATTCAGGGTGGACTCATATTCCCCCGATCTGAAAGCAGTCTGGATATTTGTTTTGGATGTATCTCGGCCCAGGATCGTTCACTTGTCTGCAGACTGGAAGCAGGAGGACCTGCTGGGTGGATGTGACTACGGCCCGGGCTGAGATGATTATGGCCGGGACTGGGGCTTGTCATGGGGCTGCCAGGTTGCAGGGAGGGAGCGCCCCGTGGAAAAGACCCCATGACATCAGAACCGACAGGACTATAATTTACCTATGACTTCATTAGGCCCCCCGCTTATCTTTCTGAACGTCTGGTCTCCTGACTCACCACTTGTTTTTGTTTGTTCATGACGGTCTGAAGTCTTGGAAACATTACCTACGATCTGAGTAATCAGGACTAATGACCTGGGGTCGGTTTGGAAGGTTGGTGTCAAGCCCTTATTTCAAACGCTGATACTTCTTTTATTTAAAACAGGGAGATTTTTTATCCAAACGCTAGACCTGTTAACTGAAGATCTGGGGCAGGAGGAGGGGACCGGGAAACATTCTCAGACCATCCCGAACAGTGACTGCGCACAGAGATTGGGATATGATTCTGAAAAGGGAAGAGCCGTTAGATCAGGCTGGCCTCTGGGCTCCCATGGATCCACCTTACAAGGGGAGCCCTTCTCTGAGCAGGTCCTTCAGACAGGGATGTGGTTCCCAGCTGCGCTGCATGGTGGAATCATCTGGGGATTTTTACAACACGCTGACAGTTGGCTGCCACCCCAGCATTCTGACTTCAGCGGTATGCGGCGCAGCCTGGGCACTGGAGTTTTTAAAACATCCCCGGGGGAGTCTAATGTGTAGCAAAGTTTGGGAGCCTCCAGAGTAGGAGGGAGTAGGAATGAGCATTTGGTGTCCAGTGGTCCTCACACTTGAGTGAGCACCAGAATCACCGGGAGGATGCCTGTAAAAACACACATGGCCGGGTCCCACCCCAGAGTGCCGTCTAAGAATTTACATTTCTGTCCAGTTTCCAGTGATGCTGACAGGGCCATACTCTCATAACCACTAGCTTAAGAGAGCTGGGTCTGGCTTTGCCCCTTATGAGCTGCGTAACCCTGAGCATGACCCCCAGTCGTAAGAAGTACAGTTTCTGCTTTTATAACATGGGACAGCAATGGTGACTAGCTCGTGGGCCTCTGTGGGCGTGAAATGAGATGATATTTGCAAGTTGCTTAACCCGGGGCTTGGCCCACAGGACACGTGCAACCCATTATCTGGGTGTTTCCTTAGGTTCTGTCCTGCCAGCTAGTGAGTGATGTCCAAGGGCATCTCTGCTCCTGGGGGTCCTACTTTCAGGGTTTCTGGAAGAAGAAAACTGTTACTCTCAGGAGCTAGGAGTGCTCGGGGAGGGGCAGGGGTTGTCCGGCAGGGTAGGGGCCCATGCTGGGGATGCAGGCACATGTCATTCGATGATTGTCAATGGGGCCCTTCAGCCAAAGCTGGGCGGGTAGGGGCTGCAATGGAGGCCTGCCCTCCTGCCCAAACTTCATGTTACTCACATTCCAGACCCATCTAGTATGGCCAGTGGTGGTTGTCCTGGTGTCACCATGGAAACCAAATTGCTACCAAGGGAGGTGGGAACTGGGCTCTAAATGGTGTTGGAAACCACAAAGCATGTCCTTGAGAGGAGCACTGGGGATCTCCCCGCTCTGCCTTCCCCTTTTCTCGTGCAATTTGCCCAGCGTTCTCTTCTGCGTATATTTACTTCCCCTCCCCATTTTGCTGAGGAGGGAACTGAGGCACGGCACGCATGTCCCTGCAGGTGGGCTCTGCAGGCCAAGCCGGCACTGTGGCCACCCCCTTTCTGAACACCCATGCACATCACATGGAGAAATGGATTTTTGTTCCTTAATGGCTTTACCAGGTCAACTCTCAGAGACTTTTTGATATGTTTAAACGTTCTATTTTTTTTTTTCTTAGAGTGGTAGAAATCTAGTAAATCTTTATTACTTCCACATGGTTTGAAGGCAAAGTGCCCCGATTTCCATTTTATAGTTTGGGCCATGCAGGGAAGGATTGGCCCAGAAGGTGAGAGACTGGCTCATTCTCTCCATTTCCAGTTCTGGTTGGCCAGAGTGGAATTCTGCCCGTGCCCAGGGGCCCCAGGGGTGTCAGCCTGGGTTTTCTTCTGTTCTCCCTGGACTGAGAACTGAATGAGAGATGGAGTTAGGGAATGATCTTAGAGAGGCCATGGGAGGTCATCGAGTCCAGGTTATTTCTAGATAAGGACACCGTCCCCTGGAGGGGAGTTGATTTGCATCACAGAGGATGCTAGTAACAGAACAGAGCCTAGACACCTGGCCCCTGCCTTCCTTCCTCACTGGGGCTCCTTGCTCTGCGCCCCGACACGAGTCAGGCATATACCTATGTGTGGACTGCTGGGTATCTATTACTCTCATCTGATATTAATTGATGGCTTTGTTGTGATTAGTGCTAAGCCCTTCCTGGAGAGGGAGGTATGGTATGGTCCACATAAACGCTGCCAGGTGAGCCGCACACATGACCCACAGGCACCACGTGCAGAACAGTCACTGGTATTGAGTTGGTTGCTTTAAGTAGCTGTGTTCCATTCAAGCCTCACAACTCACAGAGGCGGTTATTAGCATCCCTGATGCCCAGATCAGAGAAGTAAAGCCACTTGCCTAGGATCACACAGCAAGCAGGCAAGTGGCAGAATGAAGATTTGAAGCCAGGTTTGGTTGATTTACCAATATTCTTCAGCCACTGTACTGCACTGCTACCTGCCCTTGCAGGCTCAGGAAGATTCTGTCTCAGAGAGAAAGCAGCAAGCCACACAGAGGAAGACTGTCCCCTGTCTACCTTGAACTTTTGCAGACCTAGTTTTCTGCAAAAATACAATTGCTCAGAAACTGGCTCCTAGGGCATCATGGCTAAGGCCATCCTCTAACTCACATTGGTGCAAAAAGTGAAAACACTTCAATTAAGTGTATTATTTCAAATATGAAGTATTTGGCTGTTTGATCATTTTTTTTCATCGTCAATATGGCTAACGTGTCACTTGGCTGAAGTTTCCCATTTGCATGGACCCTGCCTGCCTGCGTGCTTCCCTCTTTCTGGGGACCGCGATAGGAAGGAGAGACGAAAGTTATTTTTAATTTGGCCACTGAACGAACATCCAAATCTTTCCTTCCAGCAGCCGAGCCTATATGTTTTCTCACCAGGGTATTAATTACCCGGCTCTGGGAACGGCCAGCCGGGCGGCTCCGGTGGCTCCCCAGCCTTACTGGCCACAATGCCATGGCTCGTGGACGGAGCAGGACCCTGAGGCTTCAGCAGGGAGCGTCCTCCTCCTCAATAAACTCAGACATGGGTACTGGCTAACTTGTTAAACACATTTATTGATTTCTTGACAGTAATCAAACACAGTGAGTGACCATTATAAACAAGGAAAGAAAGGCATTCGTTTGTATTTTGTGAGATCCGGCTGCACCTGGAGAGAAAAGACACCCCCTTCCCAGGAATTTACAAGGCAAAGTGCATTCCTTCAAGGGAGCATCACAGTGGGGTGGGGGGATGGCAGTTTTGAAATGCAAGAAATCTGTCGCCTGCTATCTCAGGCTGAAGCTCACCTTGTATGAATGATCGAGCCATGGAGTGGAATTAAAGTTATACTTGCTTAGCAAATGCATTCCTGATTGCCACAAACTCAGTCAAAACTGGCTGCAAATGAACAGAACACGTAGATGAAGGAACAAGTGAAATCAAAGAATGCAGTTGCAATGGAGTCAGGGCTTCGCCTGTAAGGAAGGAGAACAGACCAAAGGCGGAAAAATGAAATTAACTTGTTAAACACATTTATTGAGCTGTTAACAATAACCAAACACAATGTATGACCTTTGGAAAACAAGAAACAGCAAATGGATCGATTTTGATCTTGGCAAATCCTACTACAGATATGTGACAAAGGGGAAATAATTCCATTTCTTTATAGTCTGCAGTGATATATATACAATGTGTATCTCTTCAAGGTCTGTCCTTTGCTCTTTGAATTTTTTTTGAGTAAACAGAAGAATCATAATCTAGAAATAAGTGTCCTTGGCCAACTTTGTCTTGGTTCACCTGTCACCAGCACCCTCAGAGGATCCTAGGACACCACCCGAGATAACTTGATGCCAAGAACAAAGTCCGCTTGATGTTGTCGGAGCTGTGTTTTCTCCTCTCTCTCTTTTGGAAGAATTTTGTATGTACAAAGGCTGAAAAGTCTCATTGGGTAGATTTCTTAGTTCAGGAAAACAGTATCAAAATTGTAATCTGGTTAACTGGTTATTTTCTTCTAAGACCTCTTATGAATGAGCCTGTTTTTTCTGAAACTTGACTTCCCATCTTGGAGGCCATGTTGAGTGTGTCTGTGTGTAGATATGTTTGCACGTGTTCGCATGTGTGTGCGAGTGCTTGTGTGTGTGTGTGTGTGTGTGTGTGCGTCAGTGAGTGTGTGGAAGAGATGTGTTCCTCTGCCATGGTTTTGCAGACACTTTTCATGAAGAAAGGGCCAATCCAAAGAGTGAATGAGGCTTGAGGGAGAGAGGGAGAGAGAAGAAAGAAGGGGGCATTCTAGGTTACATCAATTCACAGTTGTAGCATTTCTTCTTGAGATTCTTCTTGGTCTCGTTCCCTACTTGAGGAGCCATTCATTTACTGGAAAGAGAGAGAAAGGAAAACACACACACAACACAAAACGAGGCATAGTTGAATTAATGCACACAAAGCTTGGGGGTCTTACTCCAAAGGGGAAGGGACAGTTCTGTAAATTGTATGTATGTATCCTGACCACCCCCTCTGCTTCCTCATAAACCTCTAGGCCTGAGCTGTCCCATAGGGTTGTTACCAGTCACATGCGGCTACCATAAATTCAGTTAATTAAAATGAAAACTAAAAATTTAGCTGCATTGCTGTACTAGCCACACTGCAAATGTCAGATAGCCACATGTGGCTAGTAGCTACCATACCAAACAAGGTAGATATAGAACATTTCCAGAGTTGCAGAAAGTTCCAGTGGATGGCAGCGCTCTAGATGAGGGTTGGGCAAATGACAGCCCACAGGCCAAATACAGCCTGTGATCTGTTTTTGTCTGTAAAGTTTTATTGGAACGTGGCCACACACATTCATTTACATATTGCCTATGGCTGCTTTCACTCTACAACATAAGAGTGTAGCAGAGACTATATGACTCAAAAGCCTAAAGTATTTACCAGTTGGCCCTTACAGAAAAAGTTTGCCACCCCTGCTCTAGACTATATGCTCTGCATGGATGGGGCCCTATCTGTCTTCATCACCACTGTATTCCCATCACCTAGCTAAGTGCCCAGCACACAGTAGGTGCATCATAACTAGGCGTTGAATAAAGGGAAGGCTCAATGAATGGATTGTTTTTCTGGTAGTTCTGGCTGGAAGGGAACAGAAAATTATAGTTTTGACACTTTGCGTGTGTCTGACAGAGAAAAAAGAAAGAAGGAGATGCGGGGGAAGTAGGAGAGATGAAGTGGGGGACCAAGGGGTAGCTGCCTGGTAACATCCATAGTCCCCATATTAGGGTGGCACGTTATTGCTACAAAGGACTTCCCCATCTAGGCTCTCATTTGCTCCTCATGAGTCATGAACTAGATGGTATAGAGACTGTCATGAAAGAAGCCAGGTCCAGAGGGGAAATGAGGTGGTTGGGTTTACCTGGCTTGGTAGTGACAGAACCAGGCCAGGAGCTCGGGTGTGTGGGTTCCTTGTTGAAGACATCTCCATGACTCCGTTCTGTCTCCATCTTCCTTTCTATGTTGAGGGTTTACCACAATGATCAACAGATACTTAGCGTGTGTAGGAAGAGAGAGAGAGCTCGATGTGGACGAGAGGGTTACAGGAGGCAGGAGTCATCTTAAATGTCTCCTTTAGTAGGGATACTAGTCACCGCTAGGGACAGAGCACCGGAAAAAGATGTGCTCACACATGTTACCCTCATTGGATACCTGGCATCCAGAGTATTTGCTCCCCTTTTGGGAGAAAGGGGGTGGAGGTCCATTGTGCACATAGCTAAAAGCTTGAATGCTTCTAGCTGTCCTGTTCTAACAGATGACATTGGAAAATCAGCCTCTCTGGGCCCTTGGGTAAAATGGCAATAAAACTGCTATCTTATGCTAAGTGAAATAAGTCAGAGAAAGACAAATACCATATGATTTCACTCATATGTGGAATTTAAAAAACAAAACAAATGAACAAAGGGAAAAAAGAGAAAGAGAAAGAGGCAAACCAAGAAACAGAGTCTTTAAGTACAGAGAACACACTGATGGTTACCAGAGGGGAGGGGGGTTTCGGTGAACTAAGTGATGGGGATGAAGGGGTGTATCTGTCGTGATGAGCACCGGGTGATGTATGGAAGTGTTGAATCACTCAACTGTACACCTGAAACTAATATCACACTGTATGTTAACTAACTGGAATTTAAATAAAAACTTAAAGAAAAAGAAAAAGGAAAATACCTCCCTGGCTCCCATCAGTTTAAAGTCATATGGTGCTGTATATACGAGAGGCTTAAGATGAGGTCTGCAACTTTCTGAAATGTCCTTAGTGTAATGATTTGTAACTATTTATGCAAAAAAATGTATATAACCCTAGCCAAATATTCTTTCATGGGAGCACTTTCTTCCTTGTGAAGACTGTGTATCCTAGGCAGCTGTCCTAACTTGGGCTCCAATAAAACTTCCTCCCTCCCTCCCTCCCTCCCCCCCCCCCTTTCTTCCTTCCTTCCTTCCTCTCTTCCTCCCCCCCTTCCCCCCTCCCTCCCTTCCTTCCTCCCTTCCTTCCTTTTTTTTTTTCAATGCTGTCTTGCTTGAACCGGAAGGGATCTGAACATGTGACCCCCCCCCCCCATCTCTATCTCTGTATGTCTATCCCTATCTCTGTCTATCTCGAATGCTACAGAGGTTTTACCAACGGGAAAGCACCGTACAAATGGAAGGGGGTGGTCTCACTGTGATTTGTGATCCCGATTCTAATAAGACTGAGCCCCGGTGGGGGCCCGCTGCCCTCCAAGCCAGCACACCCACCTCTATACTGAAGCTTCTGGGCTCGGTTGTTCGGACAGTCCTTCCCCTGTAAACTGAAGTTGATGTTGGTGCGGATGCAGCGGTTGCTGAGCGGCTGCACAGGCCTGAAGTTGTCACTCATGCTCAGAAAGATCTGAGACGGCTGATTCTGGCTGAGCAGGCGTAAGGAATGCATCTGCGGGGAGAGACACAGCTGAGTCCCACCAGTCTCCTAACTGCGCTAGGGAGCATGTCAGACCGCGTAGACCGTGCCCAAGCCAGGCGGTCCTGGCTGTCTGGGACAGGGCACACGTGAGCGCTGCAGAGACCCCTGTTTCATGGATTCCGGTGTGTTGCAGGCCTCCTGATGCCTCTGTGCACAGAGCGAGCCGGGCTTCTACCTCACCAGGTCACACATGTCTCTGAGCAAGTCCTTTGCTCTCTCTTAAGCTCAAACACACCATCTGTCAAAGGAGGAAATCCATCTGGTTGTTCTCCAGGGTCCCTTTTTCCTCTGACACCTCATGGTTCCAGAATTTCCAATAATTCAGGAAATTATTCCCCCCGCCCCCATGGGTGTTATCCACACCGTAGTGATTGTTCCAGGGGTCAGAGCTAAATTAAGCTGGATCAATTTGGTTGCTTTTCTGTGACTACCAGGACGGGGCGGCTGGACTAAAGGTTTTCCGCCATGTTCCAGCCCAGGACTGCGAAGCAAAGGAAGTTTTTAACAGGAAAGGAGAACAAAGAGAATGTGCAATAAGAAGCGAAAGAGAACAGAGAGGACAGACTTCCCGTGAATTCCGGACATCAATTTCTGATCTCAACTCCCATAGGATGCCCCCATATCTCTTGAATATCTCCTTTTTTCTACGTGAGGTATCTGGAGGGGGTGGCGTGTCACCAAAAGAATCCCAATCAACACAGATAGGACTGGAAACTTCAAATGCTTCAGACTGTTGGGACGTGAGTACATATCCTGTCAAGGAGATTGGATTCTGCTTCCTTTGCTCATCTTCCTTTCGAGTTTTTATAGACGATCTTAGAATGCCAGAACTGGAGCAGACGTGACTTACCCACCTCGTTATAAAGGGGAGGAACTTTCATTTCACATGGTGGGGGTGACAGCTGTGGGAGTGCACAGTGAGCCATTGGCAAAGCTCATACCCAGTGCTCAGACCTGGTTCTCAGGTAGTTCAAGGGCATACTAGCCCTGTGAGATGCTCTAAAAATACTTCACATTTCAACAGTTTGTGAAATGCTCAACATCCCATGCCTCTTCTTGGAGACTGACACATGTATTATCAATTTAAAGGCCCCGACAAGTTTCCCAGTAAGGAGATCTATCTATCTATCTATCTATCTATCTATCTATCTATCTATCTATTTATTTATTTATTTAAATGTAGGCTCCACACCCAGCATGGAGCCCAACCCAACATGGGGCTTGAACTCACGACCGTGAGATCAAGATTTGGGCTGAGATCTAGAGTCAGATGCTTAATCGCCTGAGCCACCCAGGGGCCCCTATTTAACTTTTTTTAAAACCCAGCTTTTTCAAACATTTTTGGACACACCATCCATTTTGCTCACTTGCTGTTTGAACATAATGACTGTAGCGAACACTTTGGGAATTGACCTTGCTGTCTTTTCTCATTCAGACACGTGGGATGCTTCTACAATTTGTTCATACTAAGCCTTTTCAGATGCTGGTTTTTCAAACATAGGTGTGGTGATTTCAATTGTGGACCCCCAGAATTCATAAATTGAAGTCCTAACCCCCCAGTACCTCAGAATGTGACCTGATTTGGAAATAGGGTCATCACAGGTGTAATTAGTTAAGATGAGGTCTTTAGGGTGGGCCCTAATTCAGGGTAACACAGTGTCCTTATAAAAAAAGGGATTTGGGCAAAGATGCAGGGGAAGAACACCACATAAAGATGGAGGCAGAATGGGCAGTGCTTCTAGGAGCAAAGGAACACCAAAGATTCCTGGCTACCACCAGAAGGACGGGTGGGAAACAGATTCTTCCTTACATCCCTCGGAAGGGGCCAACCCTGCTGACACCTTGATCTTAGATTTATAGCCTCCAGAGCTGTGAGGCAGTACATTTCTGCTACTTAAGCCACAGAGTTTATGTTACATTTTGTCAAAGCAGTCCTAGCAAACTAATCAATAGCACTCCATAAACCCAGCCAGTCTTGACATCATCTTCCCCATTAGCTGAAAGACCGCAGAAAAGCTCACCTGCATCCTGGTTATATAGACAGGTTTGTTCATTATTATCCAGCTTGCCGTCTCATAGCAGGGTGGGATAGTCATCGACCCATCATACGTAATGAAACTAGAGGTCTCTGGATATAGTTCCTCTATATTAAGTCCCTGTAGTAAATATGCATCATCTAGAGAAAGAAATAAGAAAGACTTAAGAGTTAGGTTTCTTGAGAACGTGCTGGGGTTGCTGATAATTTCTTTTTCTTTTCAGACTTAAGAAGACCATATCTGCAGGATAGGCTACAAAAATGAGCACCCCACCCCCCCGCCCCAATCTCAGTTATTTTCAACAACAAAGGCTTATTTCTTGCCCACATACACGTTAACCCTAGGTTGGCTGGGAGCTTCCTCCATGTCATCATCGTCCACACTCTGGGACTCAGGCCCTGATGGCAGCTGCTATCTAGACCCTTATGAGTAGCAATGAGAGAAAGCAACCAAGATGAAGCATATGTTGGCTCTTAACTCTCCCATCCCAGAAGGGGCACATGTCACTTCTTACATTTTAGTAGCCGAAAAGGTAACATGGCCAAGGCTGACATCAGGGATTCAAGGAAGCACATTTCTCTGGCAGGACGGGGCACTGAATATTGGCAAACAGAAGTGTGGTCTACCACAAGGGCACAAGAATGAACCAAGTCCTTGCTTACGGTCCCTGAGACCTAGACCCATAGCATTATAGTCATAATGAAATATGCAATTAAAGGCTTCAGGGCTGATTGAAACACTGCCTGGTCGCCATTCTTATTTATTAACATTGTTTAATTAAAAGAACATTTAGAAAACACTTTTAAAAAGAAAAGCAAATCAGGCCAAATCTACCATGAGATTCAACAGTTAAGTCCAACAACTGATTTCATTTTTGTGGGTCTCTTCCCTATTGCATCCATGCACATAGCCTTTTCTCTTTTTACACCTACTTGAGATAGTCACATTCATATGTATTTTACTATTAAATGTGCTTTTTCAATTATGAGAGTGACATAAGTACATATCAGACTATATGGAAAAAAGAGAGACAACAAGAGGATAATCAATACCTCAGTCATCTGAAACAGTGGCCATGAGCATTTTGGTCTATTTCATTCTGATTTTTAAATTCAATGCACTGGTTGTATTTCTGTAAACACTGTAATGTACTGAGGTTTTCAAATACCCACAAATTCCAATGAACCTTTCTCACCCTCCTCCTCTCCCTAGGATCCTTCCCCTTCTTTCTGCACGCTCTTCCTCTCTTCTCCTGGCTTCCAAAACACAGTGTTTGGTATTCCTATTTTTCTGGCCATTCTTTCTCAGGTTCTGTTGATTCTCCACCTGTTTATCTCAGTGTTGACATTTACTGGGGACAAGTCCAAGGCTTTTTTTTTTTTTCTTCCTCACTCTACAGTGAGAAGCCCACCTACATCCATGGCTTCCATTGCCCTCTGTATCCTGGTGACTCCAGATCTAAGTGTCTGGGGGTCTTGTCATGAGTGTCCACCACTGTGGTTGGTCCAGGAGGCCTAGGGAACCCAGTGCCTCCAGGTGGCCCAGGGAACCCAGTGCCTCCAGGTGGAGGGAAGAGCCTGGCTCTTCCAGTCCTCCTAGATTCTCTCATCCATGTTTCCAACTCCCAGTGGGAAAGGACTAACTCTTCAGCGGTTGACATAACCTCGCAGGTTTAGGACTGTGCCCGTATAATGGTACAAAAGGACTTTCACATACAGCTGGAACCTCACAATGACCCTTAAGATTGGTCAGGCAGATAATAACATCCCCATTGACAAGATTAGAGAGGCAGAGTAACCTGCCAAAGGTCACAGAGCTGGCTGGTGACTACAGAGTGGGACCAGTTCTCCTGACTTCCAGCCCAGAGTCATTCATTCACTCAACAGATGTTCAGTATGCACCACTTTGTGCTGGGCCTAGGGTTAGGTAGGGTCTGAGGAGAGAGCAGTGAACAAGATAGATGCAGTGCCCACCCTCATTCTATTGAAGAGACAGACAAAAATGGCCAAATTAATAAATGCAAGCTCTCCTATCAGGTGGTAATGAGTGTACCTTGGCCAGGCCTGTTCCTACCTTCCAATCCTGAGCATCAGGAGGCTAATCCATGTTCCTGGGCACAGGCCCCCATCCTTTCCCATCTCTTCCTCCAGAAATTGCTCACTCAAGTTTCTCTGATAAAAAAGAGCCATCTCTGCCAAGGGAACTTGAATTTCAGTGCCCCTTCACTCGTCAACGGAATTAAGAACAAATCAACTGATCCAGTGGTTTGGAATGATGTAAATAAAACCACCGTCTGCCTGCTCCATCCCCAACTCCTCCTCCCAGCCTCTGACCACCCTGAGGGGGGACCTGAATGTCTCCAGAATGACCATGGAGGCAGACAGAGTGTTCAAGCTGGATTTGGAGGCCAACCCTAGGAGGAAGGCCTTTCAATTTGCATTACATGTGTCCACCCTCCCAACCAAACACCAGGGAATCCAGACGAGCCCAGGAGAGATGCCGTGATCAGCATACGGCTGCCCTGGGGGTCCGCACTCTGGCCTGTGGGGTCAGATGCTTCCCCGACAAAGCCACAGTGTCCAGAGCACACACCAACGTGATGCTCCTTGGAAGTCACGTCAGGTGTCAACACAATAAGCTTCTGTTGATAGCCATCATGTGGCTCTGTTTCTTAAGCCCCTAATATGTGTCAAGCACTACGCTAGGTATGGGTGAGCAGGATGTAATTAAATGAATGCAGCAAGGAGCCACAGAGACAGTGACATAGATCTGCACTGGGTACATTGAGAGGTTGTCATTTCTGCCTGGGGGTGGGACTCAGGAGAGTATTAATCGAGGAGCTGACCTGAACTGCATTTTGAATGACAGGAGGTAATCAGTGCGTAGCTGGCAGCAGGTGGCTGTCAAGGGCACCGTAGACATTTCTGCCAGGGAAAGAACTGAGGATGGAGAGAGAGATGCATAGGGGCTGAGGGCCGGAGTGGTGCTGGGGAGCTGCAGGGGTTGGGGGGGAGGGGTGTTGTGCAAAATGAAGCCAGCGGTGGGCACAGGCCACACCCGGGAGGTCCTTCTCTGTGCTGTTGGGAGTTGGGGCTTCCTCCTGTAGGCAATGCGAAGCCAGTGAAGGGTTTAGAGCAGGGGAGTAGCAAGATCAGATCTGCACTTAATGGTGCCTGCTCTCACGGAGCTTTGGCCCGAAGATTAACATATTGAATGAGAGAAGGAAGCATCCTGCACATCTTTATTAAAGGTCAATGCGATTTGTTTAACCAAGCTTGCACGCAGAGCATATTGGGTACTCTAGCATGCTGCTATTATTGTATTTTATTTTATTTGGGGCTGTGGGGAGGAGGGAAGGAAGGAGGTGGTGGAGCGAGGGGCATTCCAGGCATGACTGGAATAAAGGAAAAGAACATTTCTGTTTCTCTGAAACCAGAAGCAGCCTCTGTGTTGCATCCATATTCGAGGCAAGTTGGTGTGTGTGGGTGGCGGGGGGTGGGCAGGCGAGGAGCAAGACGCTATGTTCGGGGATGTAACCCACACAGTAGGGTAACAGCGTGCTCCCAAAACACTGCTGTGCCCGTATCCCAGACTCCACCTGCTGGGGTCCTGCCGGGAGATTCCTCTTCGCCCATGTCCCCTGAGAGATGCAATGCTCCATTGGAGAACTCGGGTAGCTTGCGGGCAGTTCCACCTTCCCGGGATCCTCACTCACCACTTGGTTCACACTTCACCTTTTGCCCTTCTTCTTCTCCTTCTCCTTCTTCTTCTTCCTTCTCCTTCTTCCTTCTCCTCCTTCTCTTCCTCCTCCTTTCTTCTTCCTCTTCTTCTTCTTCTTCTTCTTCTTCTTCTTCTTCTTCTTCTTCTTCTT